>NW_012148297.1:1405090-1409688 GCF_000956105.1 Propithecus coquereli | reverse complement strand
TGTTAAAGGTGTTAGAAAGGGATGAGTCTGTAAATGAAACACTTCAGTATTATTATTTATCTTAATTTTATTAAAGAAAGGTTTAGTGGATATCATGCCACACAGGCTTAATACTGATTTGGAGAATAAACCCTCTGGAACACATTTCTATTCTGATTTCTAATGTTATTGTCAGTGTTTTCACTTCCTTCAAATTGGCTTTTAGTCATAGAGGTGTTGTAAGTGCTAAGTGGATTTGTTTAGTAGTCAGATAATGTCACACTCACACCTTTCAAAAGCAATTTGTCAAAAATAATTTTTTAGTAGTGGCTTTTATTCGGAGTTTTGCTTTCCCAAGCAATGTAATTAGTAAGCTTGTCAAGGCATAGTACAGGCACCATTAATATAATGTAGATTCCAACAATGAATTTTAGTCATTTTAACTGGGTAGATATAAGATTAGATCATTTTCCCATATTTCATATCTGTTATAAATGTGCTTGTCTTAATGAATACTAAAACGAGACAGAACTAAAGACATGATGACTATGTGTGTAAATGTTTTATTTTGTTTTAAATATTAACACGAATTCCATTGTCCTTCAGAATGATACCTCCTACGAGCAAAACATTTCTGGTCAATAATCTGGCTGCTGGAACTATGTATGACTTATGTGTCTTGGCCATATATGATGATGGCATCACTTCCCTCACTGCCACAAGAGTCGTGGGTTGCATCCAGTTTACTACGGAACAGGATTATGTGCGTTGCCATTTCATGCAGTCCCAGTTTTTGGGAGGCACCATGATTATTATTATTGGTGGAATAATTGTAGCATCTGTGCTGGTTTTCATCATCATTCTAATGATCCGGTATAAGGTTTGTAACAATAACGGGCAACACAAGGTCACCAAGGTTAGCAATGTTTATTCTCAAACTAATGGGGCTCAAATTCAAGGCTGCAGTGTAACACTGCCCCAGTCCGTATCCAAACAAGCTGTGGGACATGAAGAGAATGCCCAGTGTTGTAAAGCTGCCAGTGACAATGTGATTCAATCTTCAGAAACTTGTTCCAGTCAGGACTCCTCTACCACTACCTCTGCTTTGCCTCCTTCTTGGACTTCAAGCACTTCTGTGTCCCAAAAGCAGAAAAGAAAGTCTAGCACAAAGCCAAGTACCGAACCACAGAATGAAGCTGTCACAAATGTTGAGTCCCAAAACACTAACAGGAACAACTCAACTGCATTGCAGTTAGCTAGCCGACCTCCTGATTCCACCACAGAGGAGCCCTCATCTAAAAGAGCACATACAAAGCCAAGTAAGTTTCTCACTTTGCCTGCTGAGAGATCCAGAGCAAGGCACAGGTACTCCCTGAATGGAGAATTAAAAGAATACTATTGTTATATTAACTCACAGAACACATGTGGACTATTTTCTAAAAGAAGCATGTCTATGAATGGGATGTTAATTGAGTCCGACAATTCTGATGGTCATAGTGGAAAAGCAACTCTTTCAAATTCTGAGTGGATATTGGAAAGCTCTGTGTAATCTCTATTTCTTTTAAATGAAAATCAGTTTGAGAACTCACATGGGAAATTGGAATTTGTAATTCCAGTCTTGTCTCTCTTATAGAGCCCAGGTTGTGTATAAACCTTCTAGGGTATATATTTCAACATATGCATATATATGTTGGAAGGTAACATAAATAAAATGGTTAAGGGCAGCAGTGCCTTTTCCTATGCTAGGACCAACTTCTAGGTTCTGCAACAGCAGATCACAAAATGGAAGCTGTCATAGGAAAAAAAAGTCTTGTATAAAAATGGTATTTTCTCCAATTTCACAAAGGACCACCTATGGATAATTGGTATTTTTTAATAAGTAGACTATTTTCTTTCAGTGGCAATGATGTTGCCTTTGTTTTTAGGAAAATGTAGAGAACAACCCCATGTTGTTGTGTTATTCAAAACATAATAGTCAATTAGTATAACCAGACAATAATAAAATAAGTACCCTTCTAAACAACATCCTTGGTTCAGGTGCCTTAATAGTTCTAAGATGTTTCTCATCCATGACACAGTTATTTTCAGTGGAAAGAAGAAAATGCAATTTATTTTGCATTTATCAAAAATTTCAATTAGTTTTAAGTCACAGACCACAATTCTGTGTGCATCTACATGGACATATGAAAGTGTTTTCATTCGTTTAATACACATTAGTTGAATGAATGGATTTTATATGGCAAGTTAAAGAGGGAGACAAAAATACAAGACTTCCCTTGTATCAAAGGGGTGTTTATTTTTATCACCAAGTAAAATTAAAAAACAAAAACAAAAACTTCTAATGTAATTCTCATTACATTTTTAAGTGATATAAAGTCATTGCTCGTTAACCAGATAGTGGCTTTTTTCTTTTTTGCACTATAGTTCTGCATTTGAATGTTTCTCTCTTAAAGTAAATGCATTCATTATTCTAACCAAAACCTGTGATAAATTTAATTAAGAATCATGCAGCTCAGTGAGAATGCATGCTTTTACAAAAGGATTTTAAATTTAGTCAGAAAATATTGTTCCTTGATAGAATGGTATTCTTGGAAATTCACTGAAATCAAGGTCTATAGATAAATGTTCCTATCTACTTGTTGAAAACTTAATTATACACTAACTTGGTATTTTACTGGAGATCCATAAATGGGGTTAACTGTGAAGTGTGTTTTGTTTTGTTTTGAGAATAAGGCTTATGTGAGAACTTAGACCCATTACCTTGCACAAAAGAACATGAAATTTTAGCCATAATAAGATAAGTACTTTACTATCTTGTGTAAATTACTCCCTGGGAGTAAGTTGAACACACACAGTAAATGTTTATTAACTCTTTCAGATCACTTGAAATAGCACTTAAAGCACAGAGGAGGAATGTTGAATCATTAGTTTAATTTCCTTCTTCTAGAAGCACATAAACATTTATATAAGTTAATTTTAACTTGACAGAGGAACATCTTATCATATGAGATTTATCATAATGTTATTCAATCGAGTGTAAGATTAAAGCATTTAGTGATTGCTTTCAGTGCCAGTCTTAAAAAAATGTCCCATGGGCTTTTATTTTCTTAGGGATTTACTAAATCACTTCTCTGCTCTGCTTCCCTTTCTGAAAAGTTTGTTTTTCACATTTGCAAAGCCTAATCACCCATCATTGTTGAGGTCTCTAGTTCTTGTGAATAGTAAATGAGATCACATGTGTAGTAGTTTATGAAATCCAAGCACTACTCAAAGTGAAGTGTATTTTCAATACTATTATGATAATAATGGTCTAATCCCAACTAAATATTTTTAATTAACATCAATTACATAATTCCTCACAAGGTGTTGATTGTCAAAAGCCTATTACTTTTCCTAGATTTATAGCACAGTATTAAAAAATCTTGAATATACGAAAGCTTTCAAGATTTAAAGCTTAACAAAATGAATCTACAAAGAAATAATTTTTGGAATTATAAAGGTTGTCATCAAGGATAAAAAGGCTCTGAATTCATGCAACATATGGAACAGCTTAGCATATCTACTCCAATCTATGGATGAACTTATTTTGTATTTCTCAGTAGCTTGTATTTGTTAAAATCAATGCCCTGCTTATGTTCCTAATGAAACTTTGATTAAATATCTTTTATTTCTCATAGATATTTAAAACTATGATATTTAATCATGTGAAATTTATTTTGACTAAAGCCATTGAAAATAATTTAATTTTTTATTAATTTGATCAGACCATTTTCAGGGTATTTAAACCAAATGCTTGAACACTTGTTCTTTAAAATAGGTGAATTTCTGACCTGTGTTTGTCTTTTAAAAAGTTTATATTTTGAGAGATCAACAAAAGATTGTCTTATTAAGATGGTAAAATAGTTTTTGTATTTGTTTATAAATATATGAAGAGTTTTTTGCATAGAGCAGTTGCAGTATTGAATGACTGGAAAATAAATCTATGGGAAAATTGGGGATAATGTTACTTGTTATAATATCTGAAACACAATAGTTGCTTAGATGAGTGAATGAGTAAACGGATAGATAAATAAATAAATGGGGTCAGCAAGGGAGGTGTGGAAATGAAAATTTTGATTAATTAGCACAATAGAGATTTGTATCTAGGTATTATAAGCTACAAATTCTTTGTCCTTTTCTTGTTTTTCTTTCTGCCATTTATTGAATTTCTCATTTAAACAGCCATATATATGTGATCTGAAGCATGTGGTTTGTTGTTTGTTGTTGCTGACTATATGCAGATGATATATATCATTTTTACTTCCTTGTTCTTAATTTTTTTTTCATTTTTAGCCATGTTACATTATGGTTTCAGCATGTTCAATGTGAAAGCAAACTACTAAAGTACTATGTTTGTCATTAAGCATGTTTTAACAGGTATTTACTTCAAACATTTTTTAAAAAGTGTGTTCTTGTATTGTTTTTGTTCCTTTTGAATAACTGTCCCCTAATTTAACATAACAAACTGCTATTTATTACAGGAGCATCATAAAGGGATAATGAAGATTTAAAGCTACCTCAAAATTCTAAGAAGCAGCAAATTTTAGTTTGACGAATATTATTTATTTTTAGTCTAAAAA
>NW_012148297.1:1398261-1402641 GCF_000956105.1 Propithecus coquereli | reverse complement strand
AAAAGAGTGAGACTCTGTCTCAAAAAAAAAAAAAAAAAAGCAGAATGTTTGTATTTAGAATGTTACTGTTTTACATAAGGATCAATGGGTACTTGGTAAACGTGCTACTATTTGGGGAGTGAGTATTGAATGATGATTAATATTACAAATGATTATTTTATACTCCGTGCAGTGAATATGTTTAAACTATATTCTGTGGATTCTTATTTCCTTGATACATTTTTCCATATTAATCATGTGAAACTATATAGTTGAAATGTTAACTGTGAGTAGGGAAAATGAATGGAAACCTGATTAGCTTATTTGAAGTCTGGCAGGAATAGTATATTCCACAATGAAAATCGCTCATTTTAGTTAGTAGGACAATATTTTTTAAAACTGTCCTTTTAACTCTATGTATCAGGAATTAGCCATAGACAACTAAGACATATTATAATAGTCAAGTGCAAGTAACTCAAGAACTGGTAAGTTAAAAAAAAGTTTAGATGAATCTTTGTTAATTCTTGGGAAGGACTCTTACCAAGATTTCATTAAGAAGTGATTTAGAATCTGTTTCTTAAAAAATAAAAATGAATTGTTCATGACACTGAAAATTTTATTCCCAGATGCTTTGCTGACTAATGTTGACCAGATTGTCCAGGAAACGCAGGTGAGATTATTACCTGTTACATATGTCAACACTTAAATGCATATATTCTTTTATAAATGGATTTTTAAGTTTTTGTTTGCTAGTTTATGTAACTTGTTGAAATTTTCCATTAAAACGTACTTGGAATGCTCAACAGTGCAGATTGAGGTTAAGTTCAGTTAGGTGAACGTCCAATTTCTAAATTTAGACATATTTCAGGTTAACTAAACATTTCTGATTCATAGTGTAAGACATAAAAGTAATGCTAATAATGCTAGATGGGACTTCGAAGTCACTCTTACAGTCGCATATGACATAATGTGCATTTTTACAAATATTTCCAAATGTGAAGACAATAGCTTGATAGGAATGTATTTACTCCTATCCTTGACCTCTACGTTCTAATAGAAGTTGAGATGATGCATTGTGCCTCACTGGAAACAGATGAACAGAAGTGTTTCACTGTTATCTAAAATGAATGAAGCCTTTTTAAAATGGAGCAAAAGACTACACATGAAATATTCATAGTATTCCTTTTGTCATCAACCAATTACTCTTCTTGAGTGTTTTTTTTTTTTTTTGGAAGTTTCAAATGAGTATTTGATTCCTGCATTTTAATTGGATTGGAAAGTGTGTTTCCAGAGCAGAACAGCACTTTAGCAATCTGTTCAAACAGCTGGAAGCATCAGCCATTTGCTTGAGGTTTGGCACAAAAATTTTGCTTTTAACAGATCTAAAACGGGCCATTGATTTATTTGTTGCTAGGTAAAAATAGGACCTTGTATTTTAACATTTCATATTTTTAAAAAAATAAAACTTCCTCAATCTTTCAGGATCTTCCCTAATGAATTCCATCCACAAATCAAGAAAAAAATGTTTTCACGCATCATTTCTTTACTGATTTTAGGATCCTATTCTTACCTTGCAAAGAAAGAACAGATGGCTCACTGAAAACAATAGCACAGTGTCTGGCTCATGTTTTGTATTCTGTTGTGTGTACTGAATTGACCTGCATGAAGGTGCCTTATTTCACCAATCTTAACCTCTCTCCCCACATTTCCCTCTCTCTCCCACCCACCCTTTCTTTCCCTCTATATCTCTGTCTTTCATTTTGGAAAATTCATTTATCGTGTGACTTTGAACATCTAGCTGAGCTGGAATTTAGAATACCTTTAGAGAGGGATTAGGAAGTAGATGATTAATCTATCAGTAGCAAAATGCAGAGTGGTGCTAAGTGTTACATCAAAACTTGGAAGCAGGAGATTCAATGTCTAAGTCATTTTTCAATTACCAATTTAAAAAATTTCCCAAATATTTACATATGATGGGACATATTGTGTATTATTGTGCTTATATATTTATTTTACCACACTATCAACAGTGGAATTTAGAGAAAAGTAATCTTTTTGGGAGTCTTTACTACTAGAAATAGTACAGGATTTGCTAATGTGATCAGTACGTAATATTTTTAATAATGACTTTTTTATCCTAAAGAAAATAGTAATAATTGTGAAAAATTCAGAAAACATAGTTAAAAAAAATTAAAAATGTTAAACAATCATTATCTACCACCCTGATACTAACTCGTACTGATTCATAATCTTTCATTGATTAGCTCTTTCAATGTGTAATAAATTTGTGTGTGTATCCTTTGCATTAGATTTACATAGCGAATGTATGTATAAACTATGTCATCTTTTTAAAAACTTGATGCTGAATCTCTCCTTAGTTATTTTTATGAAATAATGACTGTGTCATAATATCATAGAAAACTTCCTTCCATACTTGAGCTAAGTTTCTCTTCCTTCTGTAAACATTGGCAAGAAAAACAAATCCACAAAGAATAATTGTAATACAGTTTAGTGGCAACACATCATTGACCCATTAACCAGCTCATTGCTACATTTCTGTTAACAAATTTAAGTTACTACATGACCTCAAGATAATATTCTAGGTCCTTGGTAAATGAGTTCTGCTATAGCAGGCCGATCATTTCTGCAGCTGTTAACAGGACCAAACAATGATGCCCCTGCTGAAGAGACTGTGACCTGTGTACTCTTAGTCTTCTCATAGCCTTGCACTCTGTAAGCAACACTTTACCGTGGGGATGAAGTGAGATAGGGTGGGCAGAGACCCCTTCTGATTGCAGCTTCTCAGGTCTGTGTTTTCTGTAGCTAATCATACTGAGGTACTCACTGGGTGGGTACAGAGAGTTAAACACTTGTTTCATTTCCATTAGCCAGAATATGCTCCATGCCAATTTTCTTCTTTAGGAGCCTTCCTGAATAAGTATAGAAATAGAATGAACTTGAAATATTTCAGTGTATCGCATAAAATTCTTTTATAATAACATCACAACATTTTAATCACACTAAGATGAATCGAGAGCAAGGGGAGGAGGAATCATTGATAAAATTAGTCATAATTACTCTACATGTAAACTAGTACTTACATATAAATTAATCTTATGTTTGGCACATAATTTTATCCTTAAAATGAACACAGTAAAACAATAGATATGCCATGTTTGCCAGTAACGATAGAAACAGTTGACTGGTTTGCTTTTATATTGAAAATGCCTTAAATAAAATTTCTTAAGAAATTTTTGCTGTATTCAAACCAATATGTCTGCATTAGCTACTGTGTGTGTATGTGCAAATATGCCCAAGAACTATGACATCTGTGATTGCTAACACCAACCTTTAAGATATTGCTTCTTGATTTTAGTAAATTTTACTTATAATTATTCTGTTTAATATCAATCAAAATTTAAATTTTATCATAAAATTTTCAGAGAAACTATTACTATATAAATAAAATGTTAATGCTGATTATAAATAAACAGCAACATTCAAAAACTATAAGAAAACACAAGGTAGGAAAATATGTGAAATAGGAGCCAAAGATCAAAGCAAATACTTATGTGAATGAATATACTTTCAATATTTTTCCAAGTGAAAATGATAATACAAAAGATTTGCTTCTACAGAGTGGGTTTTCTATGAAAATTCCTCTCAAGTGAATTTTTTGACACATATGTAGAGAACTCTTAACTATTTTTATAATAATTAAAGCATACCTTTGACATATTTATTTGAACACTACACCAAATCAGAAAAAAAAAAAATAGAACCCTAGTGTCAGCAATGACCTTGGAAATAATTTTCTTCATGTTTAGACATCCAGGCTATGTAAGATCAAAATTTTTCGTGGTTCTTAATTGCATTCAGAATAAGGGCAGTGATAAACATTTCCCCACAATCCATTCAATGTGAGTACATTTTTCCTTCTCTTAATTGTTGAGGAACAAGTTAATTACTTTTAGTTTTTGTGAAATTTTGTTATAATTATTATAGTCTATTTCATTTTTATCTTTGTGATGCTGTTGTGATTTTGTATTTTATGTTGAGATATTTATGGAATTATTTTAAGAGTTCACCTATTGATAATTTAACAAAAAGTATGATTTTGGATGTCCCACCCAATACCAGTTTTTATTTGGCTCCATATTATGTCATCATTCCAATAATGGTAGTCAGTTCAGGGCACACCCTCATAGTTCAAAAAATATTTATTTCTTAATCTTCAAAATTAACAGCACTTATATAAATTTATCTTTATTACTAGAGATAGTACAAGATTTTTAAATTTTTAATTCCACAATTTGTTAATAATGTTATTATGCAATGTGAAATTTAATAAAAAACTCCTTAAGATATGTAAGCTTATAAAATCATTAACTTAATAGTAAG
>NW_012148297.1:1385584-1386972 GCF_000956105.1 Propithecus coquereli | reverse complement strand
TTTTGTCTTTTATTTATTTATTTTTAATTTCTTTTGGAACAGAAATCAATCCTCCTTGCAGCAGTACAGAAGACCACCTAACATAAAAAGTGGTAAACATATCACTGTGATTAAATCATCCTAAAAATGTGGTTTTATTTGAAGTGGGACATAGAAAAATAACAGTATATAACTGGGAATATATTTAAGTATTAATTACCTCATTAAGGTAACATGAATGCATTTGCAATTTTATCAAATTATGCAAATAATAATCATGCCATTGTCTTCTGATTATGTTCAGCTATTAGAAAATCTAAAATTTAAGATATAAAGTTAACATGGAATAAATTTATATGCTGTATATAGTTACATACATATTATATATATGTACTATATAAATATCTATATATGTACCATATAGATACATAAATATACTCATAAAATCAATCAATTAAAATCATAATTTTGTATCCTTCAATATGGATTGTTATTAATGTAAGAATTAAGTTTAAATGGATGGAGTGTCAGAAAACTTCAGCCAGAAAACCTGTAAAATTACACTTGTTATTTATCAAATAACAATGGAATATAAAATCTCAGTACAAATTTATTTTTTTAAATTTTTTGCATTTCCTAATGATAACCATTTCTACAACCTGTCAAAATTCATTTGTTCATTTCAAATTACTGTTATGTTCATGAATTTTAAAAACAAAATCAAACTATTTTCAAATACATTCAGGAGAAAGCCATGAAGGCCCTTTCATTTAAAGTAATTGTGTTTTCAAGTGGCTGTATATTTAATCTTATCTGACACATAGGCTATGTAGATATTGTGCTTTTGCTCTAGAATATGTCTAATAAATAATTATTTGAGTAAAGTCAAGGAGCTTATGAAATATACTATATTGGCTCTACCATAATGCAATTCCCTAATCATTTTTTTTTGTCTATTATGTGAGGATGTCTTATTATTGCTTTCATGTAAAATCTAATCTCCAGAGGCCATTATAAATTTACATGAATATTTATACTGGAGATTTTGTAAAAATATTTTGTCCTAGAGTCGTCGTACTCATATGTGAACCCTGAAAATGAACTTTCTCTTAGACACCTAGTTTTCTCTTATCATGTGTTACTTCTAAATGATTATAAATATTTGCTTAAGAAGAAAAATTGTGGAAAGAAATAGAATGTGTGCTATGCAAGCTTATGTAATGGTGTTAAACATTTATAGACAAATGGAACACACATGTAGACATTTAAAAGCAGAATGTTTGGGCGGGGCGCGGTGGCTCACGCCTGTAATTCTAAGCACTCTGGGAGGCTGAGGCAGAAGGATCGCTTGAACCCAGGAGTTTGAGGTTGCTGTGAGCTAGGCTGACGCCACGGCACTCACACTAGCC
>NW_012148297.1:1372665-1374154 GCF_000956105.1 Propithecus coquereli | reverse complement strand
TCTTATCTTACCTTGAGAGTACAAATGTGACAACTAAAGTAAGGGAAATGCCATTCCACAGTTTGGATTTGACTTACATAATTTAGGCTCATGTCCTAAAATGCTTTTTTAAAGTAATATTTTTATATATTCGTCAATGTGAAATAACCAAGCATAATTTTACATATTGATATACATGTTTAGATATTTTTCAAGGTGTATTTTTATTTTATGGCAAGAAACTCCTGTTTGGGTGCTTAGAGTTCGGTAACTTCCAGCTTACTCGTACAATGATCTTATTAGCTGTGTGTTTTCTTTCTTTCTCTTTTTCTTTTTTTCCTTTTTCTTTTTCTTTTGTTTCAGAGGCTGGAGTTAGTCTGAAGAGCACCACTTCTTCTCTCTCTCCTGAAAAAAGTTGCCACTGATATTTTTACTGGATAAAATTCAAAAATGTTTCAATTCACAAAGGCCGATTGTTGAACTGGTGTCCTAGAAGAAATTGTCCACAGGAGCCGAGGCACAAGTCTCTGATGCTGGCAGAACTGGCTCTATCAGACCATGGTTCATCCTCTTTTAAAACCAAAATTTTTTTCTTCTGGCCTACAAGTATTTTTTTTTTTTATGAAAGAGAAAAAAAAGCCTACATTGGCATCAAGTTCTGTATCAATCCATCTTACATTGCCATCCATGATTTACAGACTGTAGAATCTTGAATAATCTATATCACTTTAACAAATAAATGTTTTACTATGACAGAATTCGCACATTGCCTGATTTCTGGAAATACCTATTGCTTCAAGTATGAATGGTGAAATGATTACCTCAAGAACTAATAATACTGTTTTACGTTTAGGTAGTAAAAAAAAAACCTTAAAAGATCACAAATTGCTTTATAGTATTGAAATTATTTCTTCCATGACTAGGTCCACTCAATTCTACAGGAGAGCAGGACAGCTATTTAAGCAAATTTATAGCAATTTCATGCCTCAGTGTAAGACAGAAAGTGATGTGGGCTTTCTTCTCCTAGCGAAACTTCCAAAAAGATCAAGGTAGACATGCTGCAATTAATCCAAATTAATTTGTTGCTTTTCTAGAAAGCCAGGCAAAAAGAGCTTTTGATAATTTCAGGCCTTACGTTTCAGTGTTAAGTGCCCATTTCTTGAACTTTGCATGGTTCCAGGGGGGGAAAAAATCATACATTTGATTTATCACCAGCATATATAGAACTGAGCTATCATTGATGGCTAATAAATTTAAAAGGCATATTAAACAGTATCCAAGCTTTGCTTTTAAGAATTGCACCTGGTCTGAAGCAGGCTTGAGCTGTGTGAATTGGGTCAGTTACTTACCCACTCTAATTTTCCATATTGTCATGGGATAAATATTGGCATAAAATTGGAAAATGCATGTAAATTACTACAGTACATGTCATAAGCAATAAGTTCAATAAAAGTATCATAAGTAGCATTTCTATTGCCAATTGAATCAGATTCTCTAAATATTAAATATT
>NW_012148297.1:1358809-1371400 GCF_000956105.1 Propithecus coquereli | reverse complement strand
ACACTCATAATATAGACGGTGTCTCTTCTTAAAATGTTTATGAGGAAGAGGGAGGCACAATCTCTTATGCTTAGGGTATGCAATAATTGATTGTTTTCATGGAATGATATTTACTTCTTATATTAAGAAGATTGAGAGAACACAGGTCTATGCCCATAACTAGATATGATTAAGGATCATTCACAAATAAAAGTTCTACAAAAAGTGACAAAACAATATTTTGAAAATAAGTGGGAACAATTTATTTTAGTTGAACGTTTATTACGTACAAGAATGATCTAATCAATAGTCTCAATGGTAAAGTAAATGGATATAGATGAAAACCATTTATATTATTTCTGTTACATTTCTGAATAATTTTGGAAGCATTCTGGGTGCTAAAAACACATAACTATGAATGCCTACATCTTATGACACATCTTACACATAGTATATTATAAAGCACATCAAGCACATATAACAGAAATACAGATAAAAGTGTTTTGAATGTGATGTAGATATAGCATGTGAGGTATGAAAGTGGACTTAAAACTATAGTTCATATTTTGAAAATCTATAATCATTTTTAATATTCATAATCTGTAAAACTGAAGATTAGTAATAAAGAGTTATTGGTTGAAAGGAATAACTTACACATGGAAATAAAGCTTAAACAACTTTCATATTCTATTTTATCTATAATTAAATAGCTCTCAGATTAGTTTTTATATGTTTTATTGTCAATTACATCACATAATATCTCATTTCATGTACATGAAATGTTTTAGGACACATTTTTATTAATTTTTTATAAATTATTTCTTCTTTCATTCTGTTTTTTTTTTTACTAGGAACTTATTTACCTTTTATTTCCTTTTTTATTTCCAAAATGTATTTATACTGACATTTCTTAGATCTGCTGATTATTGTGTGTACGTGTGTAGTAAGGCATATGGAATTATTTTTAAAGTGCAAATGAGGCACGATATGTTATGTGCAACCAAAGTCCCTAGCACATGATTGTTTTATTTAATATAAAAGTGTAATATATAGGGAGACTACTTGCACTTTCTTAAAAGTGTTCTTTATTGTCAAAATGTGTAACATAAACTTTAACATTTTAACCATTTAATGTATATAAGTCAAAGGCATTAATTACATGCACATTGTTGTCCAATCATCACCATCTATTTTAAATACTTCTAAAAGACCATTTTAAAAACTTTTTTTTCATAGAACTTAAAAACTTTTTCATCATCCCAAACACAAACTCTGTACCCATGTAGCAATAATAGTCATTTTTCCCTATCCCTGTCTTTGACAAACTCTAATCTACTTTTTCTTTCTAAGCATTTGCCTATTATAAATACTGCATATAAGTGGGACCACGCGGTATTTGTCCTCTTATATCTGGCTTATTCCACTTATTGTAACATATCCAAGGTTCGCCCGTGTGGAAGCATGCCTCAGAACTTCATTTCTTTTTATGGAGGAATGGTATTCTCTCTCTCTCTCTCTCTCTCTTTCTCTTCCTTTCGAGAGAGAATATTGTTTGAGGTTTATCCACTTACCTTTTGATGGACACGTGTTATTTCTACGTTTGGGGCACTATGAATAATGCTGCAGTGAACACTGGTGTACAGGTATCTCTTTGAATTCCAGTTTTCAACTCTTAGGGTACATATCTAGGAGGTGGAATTGCCAGGTCCTCTGATAGTTTTAGTTTTGAGATTTTTTTTGAGTTTTTCGAGCAACTGCCAAACTGTTTTCTACCATACCTACACAGTTTTACATTCCCTCCAGTAATTTGTGAGGATGTTAGTGTTCCAGTTTCTCTGCATTTTTAATTTTTAACTTTTCATATAATCCTAGTAGGTGTAAGGTATCTCATTGGTGATTAATTTGTATTTTCCTAGCATCTAATGATGTTAAGCATTATTTCATGTGCTTATTGATCATTTGTGTATCTTATTTGGAGAAATGTCTACTCCGGTTTTTGCCTTTTTAAAAATTGGGTTGTCCTTTGTTGAGGTGTAGGAATTGATTATCTATTCTGAACACCAGCCCATTGTCAAATATATGATTTACAAATAATTCTCCCATTTTGTGGGTTGCCTTTTTACTTTCTTGATACTATCCTCTAATGAAGAAAATTTTTAGTTTTTATGAGTCTCTTCATGTATTTTTGTTTTTTTTGCTCATGCTTTTGGTGCATATTTGCCAAATCCAAGGTCATGAAGATTTACCCCAGTGTTTTCTTCTAAGAGTTTTATGATTTATCTCTTATATTTAGATGGTTTATTTACTTTGAGTACCTTTTTGCAGATAGTGTGATATAGAGGTCCACCTTTATTTTTTTGGATGTAGAAATCCATTTTTCTCAGCACCATCTATTGAAGATACTATTCTTTTCCCATTTAATAGACTTGGCAGTCTTGTCAAAATTAATTTGCCATAGATTTGTGACTTTACTTCTGGAATCTCTAGTCAATTCTATTAGTCTATACATCGGTCTTTATATAAGTACCACAGTGTTTTCATTATTGTAGCTTTGTAAAATTTGAAACCAGGAAATGTGAGTCCACCAACTTTGTTCTTTGTCAAGATTGTTTTGACTATTCAAGGCACCTTGCGATTCCATATTAATCTGAAGTTCGATTTCCCTGTTTTTGTAAAAAAAGAGCTGTTGGAATTTTGATAGAGATTGTATTGCCTGTAGATTTCTTTGGGCAGTGTTGATATAGCCACAATATTAAAAATTCCAATCCATGAATATGAGATATCTTTATATTTGTGAATTATTTGATTTCTTTCAACAATGTTTTGCTGATATTTGGAAACACAGTTAATTCTGTGTGTTGATCTTGTATCCTGTAATATGGTTGAATGTATTGATTAGTCTAGCAGCTTTCTTGTGGATTATTTTTCTTGTCTCATTTTACTGGCTGGAAATTATAATACAACATTGACTGAGTGGTGAAAATGGACATTATTTTATTCTTTTTGATATTAGAGGAAAAGTTTTACTCTTTCATGATATGTATGATATAAGCTGTGATTTTTTCATAAACTGCCTTTATCATGGTAAGGAAGTTCCCTTTTGTTGTACTTTTCCTGGTATATTTTTCATAAAGTGTATTGGATTTTTATCAAATACCTTGTTGGTGTGAATTAAGATGATCATGTGTGTTTTTTCCTCCTTTATTCTATTAATATGGTGTATTATTTTGATTGAATTTCTATCTGTAATTACCATAACATTAGTGGGATAAATCCCACTTGGTCATTGTGCATAATTTTTTGACTATGCTGTGGCATTTGTTTTGCTAGTATTTTGTTGAGGATTTTTGCAAATATATATTTTTCATATTTGTGTGTCTTAATAGCATACAGAAACTCTGCTCCTAATGAATGTCCATATACATATAATGCATTATATTCATTAGGATATGTAAGATCCATATAATAATGAATATTAGTGAATAGTTTTATTTTATTGTGATGTCTTTATCTTTTTATCTGGCTTTGATTTGAGGATGATGTTGGCCTCATGGAATGAGACAAGAAGAGTTTCCTCCTCTCCTGTGTTTTGTTTGTTTGTTTGTTTTGTTTTGTTTTTGTTTTTTGAAAGAGTTTGAAAAGAATTGATTCTAATTTTTTAAGTGTTTGGTAGAATTCCCCAGTGAAGCCATCTCTAGTCCTGGATTTTTCTTGCTCAAAGGTTTTGGATTATTGATTCAATGTCTTTATTGCTATAGGCCTGTAGAGATTTTTTATTTTCTCTTGAGTCAGTTTAGGCAATATGTGTGTTTCTGGAAATTTCTCAGTTTCTTCTAGGCTATCTGTCCATCTATCTCTCTCTCTCTATATATATATATACACATATATTTCATTTCTGTAAGTCAGTTCTATCCATTATTGATTATGGTATATTGAAGTCTCCAAGCATTAATGTAGAACTGACTATTTCTACCTTCTATTCTATCAATGTTTGTTTCATATTTTAGGGGCTTCGTATTTTAGGGCTTTATTAGTTGGTAATATCAGTTTACAACTGTTGTACTCTCTTCATAAAGTGATCCTTTAATCAGTTTATAATGTCATTCTTGGTCACAACAGTTTTTCACTAAGTGGCTATTTTGTATGATATTAGTATTGCCACATTAGCTCTCTTTTGGTTATTATTTGCATAGAATTAAGTTTTCATTCTTTCACTTTCAATGAATTGTGTCTTTGGTCACAGTAGTCATGTCCAACATCTTATTGGATGATTTTTTATCCATTCTTCCAATCCCTGCTATTTGATTGGAGAGTTGAATTAATTTACCTTTGAAGTAATTATTGATAAGAAAAGACTCACTTCTACCATTTTGCTATTAATTTTCTGTATATATTATTTCTTGTTTGTCCCGCATTATCATCTTCTTTTGTGTTTAGTTGATTTTTCATAGTGAACAATTTGATTCCCTTTTATTTTGTGTATACTGTATAGATAATTTATTTGTGGTTAACATGGAAGTTACATTTATTATCCTAAATTTATATCAACATAATTTGTATTGACACCAACCTAACTTTAATAGCATACAAAAACTCTGTTCCTGAACAGTTTAATTCTCCCCCTTTTGTTATTGTAATGTTACAGATTTATATATTGTATGTCTAAAAACAAATTTATAAATATTTTTATGCATTTCTCTTTAATGTAAGAAATACAAAGTGGAGTGATGAACACAAAATACAGTAATACTATTTTTTTCTTTTTTTTAAAACTGAAAAGGGTAAAACACATCTTTATATAAGATAAATATTTGATTTAAATCAGAAACAGAAATATTGTTCTTGGTTTTAGGAATAATAAAAATAAACACAAAGGAAAATGACAAAGCAGCATGAGGTATAGGTAGTTCCATAATATGCTTATTTTTTTATTATTTCAGAGTATTATGGTGGGGGGACTGCTTTCATTACATAAATTGCCATTGCACTGCCTGAGTCAGAGGTACAAGCGTGCCCATCCCCCAGGCAGTGAACACTGCACCCGTTATGTGTGAATTTACCTATCCCTTCTCCCCCCACTCACCTGCCTGACACCCAATGAATATTACTTCCATATGTGCATATGTGTTGATCGAGTACTACCAATTTAATGTTCAGTTCATGTGGTGTTTGTTTTTCCATTCTTGTGATATTTCACTTAGAAGAATGGGCTCCAGCTCCATCCAGAATAATACAATAGGTAGTTCATATTTTTTATGGCTGAGTAGTACTCCATGGCATACATATATCAAATTTTATTAATCCACTCACATACTGATGGGCACTTCGGTTGTTTCCACATCTTTGCAATTGTCAATTGTGGGCTATAAACATTTGGGGGCAAATGTCTTTTTTATAGAATGTCTTTTTTTTTCCTTTGGGTAGATGCCCAGTAATGGGATTGCTGGATCAAGTGGTAGTTCTACTTTTAGTTCTTTGAGGTATCTCTATACTCCTTTCCTTAGAGGTTGTGTTAATACTAATTTGCAATCTCACCAACAGTGTATGAGTGTTCCTATCTCTCTGCATCCATGCCAACACCTGCTGTTTTGGGACTTTTTGATAAAAGCAATTCTCATTGGAGTTAAGTCATATCTTGTGGTTTTAATTTGCATTTCCCTGATGATTAGAGATGTTGAGCATTTTTTCATATGTTTGTTGGCCATTAGTCTGTCTTCTTTTGAAAAGTTTTCATTCATGACCTTTGGTCCACTTTGTAATGGGGTAGTTTGATTTTTCTTGCTGATTTTCCTGAGTTTTATATAGATTCTAGTTATCAGCCCTTTATCAGATGTATAGCATGCAAATATTTTCTCCTATTCTGTAGGGTGTCTATTCACTCTAATGATAATTTCCTTGGCTGCACAGAAATTTTTTAGTTTGATCAGATCCCATTTATTTAATTTTGTTGTTTCTGTGATTGCTTTGGAGGTCTTTTGGAACAATTGGATAGCCACATGTAGAAGACTAAAACCGGATCCACACCTCTCACCTCTCACAAAAATCAACTCATGATGGATAATAGACTTAAACCTATGGCATGAAACCATAAGAGTTCTAGAAGAAAATGTTGGGAAAACTTTTATAGACATCAGCCTAGGCAAAGAATTTGTGATTAATACTAATTTCTTATTTGTGTGTATACTAACCTTTTCTGAAGACTTGTATTTATAGGGCTTTGAAATACTGTGTAATGTCCTTTCATTTCAATCCAAAGGATTGAAGCTTTTCTTCTAGGGCAGATCTGGTGGTAACACACTCTCTTAGTTTTTGTTTATCTGAGAATGCCTTAATAACCCTCTTATTTCTAAGGACAGTTTGTTGGATATAGAATTGTTGCTTGATGGGTTTTTAAACACAATTTTTATAATAATAAGAAATCTATATTCAACACTTTATGTCATTATAGTCCCTTCTGACCTCCATAGTTTCTGATTAGAAATCAGCTATTATTCTTATTGAAGGTACCTTGTTAGTGACAAATTTTTTGTCTCTTGTTGCTTTTAAGATCCTCTCTTTGTCTTTGGCTTTCAATAGTTTGATAATGTTTCTGAGTGTGGGTGTAATTGAGTTTTTCCACCTTGGAGTTTGTTGAACTTTTTAGATTTGCATATTCATGTATTTGACTAAAATTGAGAATTTTTCAGTCATTGTTTCTTCAAATATTCTTTCTGCCACCTTTTCTTTGTCTTCTCCTCTGGGACTTCCATAATGCATATCCTCCTGATAGTTTTCTACAGGTCCCTTAAGCTATCTTCACTTTCCTTCATCTTTTTTTTTCTTTTCACAGACCCAATAATTTCATTTTTTCTATATTTAAGTCCATTATGATTTCCCCTGCCAGCTCAGTGAACTTCCCACGTAGGGTATTTTTTATTTCATTTATTACAATTTTCAGCTTCATAGCTTTTGTTTAATTCACTTTTATAATTTCTATCTTTATTGATATTCTTATTGTATTTTTACATCAATTAATTTCTAATTTCATTTAGTTCTCTACTTTAGCTCTTTGATCATATTTAAAACAGCTGTTTTAAAATCTTTTTCTAGTATGTGTGATACCCAAGCTTCCTCTGAGATGGTTTCTATCAATTTATTTTGTTCCTTTTCATTTAATCCTCCTACTTTGTATGCCTTGTGTATTTTTGATTGACAATTGAGTATTTGATAGTTATAATATGGTAACTGTGGACATGAGATTCTACCTCTTCCCTAAGGTTTGCTTTTTTTTTAATTCATGAAAGCTGTAGTAGTCTGTGTAGTGACCTTTCCAAACTATATTTGCCAAAACTTTATCTGTTGATATTTTTAATCACTGAAGTGTCTATTTCTTTAGCTAGTATATGAGTAATGTTTTGTCATAGGTTTCCTTGAACTTGAACTCTAGAAGCTAAAAATAAAACAAAACAAACAATTCAAAACTTATCAAACAAAAACTTAGAAAACAAAACAAAACAAAACAAAGCACCTCTTTCAGTAGTTGCAGATTGTCTCTGTGCTGTGACACTCTTTTAACATTTGTCCAGACCTGCACTAGGCCTACACATCAGTCCAGGGTGGAAACAGACGATCTTCCCTGGCCTTTTCTAAACATGTGTCTTACCTTGGGCAAGTGCTTAGCTTTCTAAATTCCCCTGTATACACAATGTTTTTTAATGTCCTAATTTCCCAAACAATGTCTTCCTGGACCTTAGGAAGTCTAGTTTATATCTCAACCATAATCTTTTACCCCAAGCATCTTCAGTTTGTTAGTTTACCTTGCTGTATTTTTGAGCAAAGCCTAATACTTCTGTAGCCTGAGTTCCAAGTTAGGCAAAACAGAAATGACTTCTTTGTATTACTCCTTCATGTAGTCCCCAGAGAGATTAGAGCAGACATACACCATAATCTGTGAATAAATTCCGCTTGGCTCCCCCCAGAACTAGGGACCCAGGCCCCATATAGGGAACACAGGTTGCTGCTGTTTTAACGCTGCTGATGTGCTAGGAGAAGGTGGGGCGATGTTAAATCAAAATGCCACAATGCCTTCCTACCATCTTAGGTTGCACTTTCCTTAATTTAGCATCTACCTGGTTGCTATAAATCTTTTACTGGTAATAAGAGTTCTGAGAAAGTTGGTTCTGATAGTTTCTGCTCAGTTTTCAGCATTTCTGTGGGATAACAAGAGCTTGGAGTTTCCTACTCTGCCAAAGTGAACAAGATTGTTTTAAACTTTTAAAATATTTTCAATATCACAAATTTGATTATTATAATTGTTAGCTGAATGAATTCATTTGAAGTTCACTAGCCTCATTCATTACGTCTAAATTTGTCACATCTGTTTCACTTTCTTTTAACTCAAACTATCAATCACTCCTCCTCTTACATTGTTTGCTGGACCTAGTCTTTCATTTCTTTCCTTCTATTTGAAATCCACTTTTACAGCCTAACAACCACTACTCACATAAGTTTTATTAACTAACCCATATGCCAACCTATCTATAATTAACATATCACCAACTTCTAGAAGCCTGCCCCCACCCAGTCAGTATTCCCAAATTTCACCTAATCAAATCACCAGGAAAGATTTTTTTTCTTTCTCTAGGTTAATAAAGTAGGTAGTAAATAATTGTCTGCTTGCTCCTATGATCAGAGTGCCAACCTAAAAATTACAAGTGACCACAAAAGAAATTACACTGTCCTTCTTTCCAAAAGGATGCATAATCTATCTATCTAAATATATATATGCATGACTTATAAATCTTTAATATCATAACTTATATTTGAATTCACATACAAGTTAAAAATAAATGCTCTGTGTTATTGCAACACACACACACAGGCCAATTGAGGTTCACCAAGTCTCTTTGGAGAAATTATTTTAAGCTGTTGTTTTTGTTGTTGTTTTCAAAAATAAGGAGCTTCAGGGGGAGATATAAAATGACATAACATAGCATTTCATAGCCCCTAGGGCATAGGAGATGTGTAAAGGTTGAGACAAACAAAAACAATAGAATCGGTGCAAGTTATTTTTCCAACTCAAGTCAAGAAAATGAAGGCAGCACATTAAGAGTTGTAATTCATCACATTTAATACTTTATACATAAAGATTAATTGAATGTGTTTGGAAACATTTTTATTTGAATGAATTTCTGAATGGAGTGGCTTAAGAAATGTTCTTAAGAATCTCCAATCCCTAAAAGGCATCTATTATGCATTAAAGAAGATATTTCAAAACCTCTGACCTCTTTTATTAACATTTTTCAGTTCTACAACCATTTGTTCAACATTTAATTGTCCTTGATCTAATATGCAATATTTAAGAGTCCTTGGTCTGGTACTATTTACTGGGGATACAGACATAAATGACTCAAAGGACTCCCAAATTTTCATATCTAGATGGTAGTTAAATGTGTAGACACATATATTTACCTAATAATTTATATTATTAGGTGATTTAGGATCACAACTATGTGGAAACAAAGTGTAAACCAACCCAATGGCCAACTGATCAAGAGAGATGAATACAAAAATTTTAAAAAAAAACTCATACAATGGTACTACTTAAGATGAGTAAGATTTAGTAACATCCCAAAGTCATAATTCCAATTATGGAACCACAAGGTTCTATGGTTTCATTTTGAAGTCACATTCAGCACTTTACCACGTCAATTCAAACTACATTCCCCAAACTCCACGTTCCTATGTGTTATTTATAGAAATGTGTATCTCTCTCTAGACTTAAAATTGCTTTTAGAGCATATTATGTTCTATTAAATTTTGGATCTCTACAATATTTAGTATAATGCTTTGAATATACACTGTCTTATAATATAAATACATTGCAACAGTAGCTGTATGCAGAGTGAGCCGGTGAATGGCAAATTTGGAGTCAACTATCATGTGGAAAAATCTGTCTGTGATGACATTAGGGTAATAGCTAATGAACAGAGAGAAGTTGAAATAAGACGAAAATAGTATCAATAGAACCTATGTTTATTTATTCAACAAACTCATATTTATTTAACACATATTTGGTAGAATTATATGCTGCTTAATCTTTTAGGTGATTGAGATAGAATAGAGACTAAGAGACTTTTGAATATCTGGAATGTGTTCATATCAAATCAATGTACTAGGCATCATAGAAAATCTGGTTCCTGAGCTATGAAAGTTCATTTTGAAAGGAATAAATAAATGTATTAACAGCAAAATCTATTACAAGACATAATATATGCAAGATAGTAAGCATAATATATACGCTATGGGAAACAAAGAGAAATAAATGATTATAAATGATTACATGTTTCTGAGTTTGGTGTCTGAGAATATAGTGATTAACACTGAGTAATGGAAAGATGTGTGACATCAAGTGTTATTTCCATTTTAAATGTATAATTTTAAGTTTGATAATGATGACAATAGAAATTTGCAGCTTTGAGAATGGGGAAATGTATGTAACTCTAAGTATAAAATTAAATAAAATTTAAAACCATTCTTAGGTGCTTAACCACCCTTCTCTTGCTCTTCTCTAGGAAGGAAACTTATTTTCTATCCTTAACTCAATGAAGAGTCTTCCCAGGACATTACTATCTAGCATCCTCTCTATGATTACTTTAAATTACTCAAATTACTTCTTAAAGTCTCCTTTCAAAAATAGCTTAAAACTCCATTCTCTATGCTGGCTGCCTTGACTGAGCTAAAGGGTTTGAGTCAAGTGAATTAATTGATACAGCTTTGACAACCGTGAATAGCTAAAATTGGCTGTATACATTTCTTTGTATTTCATTGTTTGTGGGTGTTTCCATCATATGGTTTTTAGTAGTGCTTTTATTAGTCCTTATTTATTATTGACTTTCTTTAATATCAGGAAAGAAATTTTCATTGTGAAATCAAATTAACTGTAATTTCATTTTATTTTAAGAACCTCAGTAACAGGATTTTTTCCTAGTAATTTCATGTTGGCAATTTTTTTAGTGTTCTGCTATTTTTCTTTTATTTGCTCAATGGCAAGTACTTGAATTAAAAAATAGTATTCAAGAATGAGAACAATTTATTTTCATTTTTAAAATATAATGTTCAAATGTATAGGAAAGTCAAAATCGTGATGACTATTATTTAGATGCAAATAACTAATATTTATGTCCCTGACCTTGTGTTCCGAAATCAGTTTTCTTGTTTACATAGTCAGTGAAACCCATAACGACTAAATGCTAACACTCTAATCCGTCTTTGGGCAGATTCTTTGAAACAATGCAATTTGGTCATTCTAAATTCTAGTTCTGTGGTCCAATAGCCCTGTTATTTTCTCTACACTCTTTTTTATTCAAGAATGAATAGCACAATGTCCGCAAACCATTTTTTCAAAGGAATGTTTTCAATGTGTTTTTTAATGACACCACATGTTCTCTAAAAAAAGATTTCTCAAACTTCATTGAACATCAGAATTGTGTGTTTCCATTATGTTTTTTAATGACACCACATGTTCTCTAAAAAAAGATTTCTCAAACTTCATTGGACATCAGAATTGTGTGTTTCCATTATTTAAAATGAAATGTTTATTTTCAAATAAATGGGGAATTATTTTTATTAAATCTCATTGCTCTTAGTGACACCGTCTCATCCTATATTACTTTACAACTTGGAGGCCTTTTCTACGGTACAAAAATTGTAAAATGTTTCTGCCAAAATTTTCTATCATGTAATTGTAATTTATTATCAAAGAATGTTCACTTTTATGCAAGTCATAAATTATTGGGGAATTAATTGCTTTGTTTAATTATGTAATTTTAATGTTCTAGCAAATTAAACAAACCCAAGTGTCAAAAACAATAATATTAAATTATTTGTCTGTAAAGGTATTTATTATAGTGCCTCCGTAACTATTCTGAACATGAGCTCATAAGAAAGGTATTTAGAAGTAGCACTAAAGTTTTCCAGAGGAAAAAATATCAAGTAAATCACTAATATTGTGTTCCTTACAATTTCGGATTTCTTCAGATCTCAACATGCTGCCAAAACCATGATTAATATAAGACTTTGATGCAAAGGAAGAAAGCAAACCAACATTAGTAATTCAGAAATATTTTAATACTGATAATTGGTTTTAGTTCATTAAAATGGAAAAATTATTCTAATATATTTTTTGAATTAGTAAAGATATATAATATCTTCATATCAATAGTAATTTTATTATGTAACATTTTAATACTCTATATTTTATAAAATATGCCACTAAAAGTTACATTCCAAAAGCAACAACTGGATGGTAGATCAATCAACTCTTCAATGTGTCAAGTATACTGAATTTATATATTTAATTAACCTCATTAGTAATCTGTACAGGATAGTTTCTTTTCAGAGATCTTTTAAAATTAGAGGCAAGATAAAATAGTGGATAATTAATCAATGTCCAATTATTTAAGGTAAGTAAATAAGGCAATCTTATCTTTCCCCAGAATGCTGGGTATTTAAATTTTGAGAATTATCAAATTTTTACCATCAATAATTCTTTTTTCTCTTTCATCTTTTGAACCACCTTTATCCAATTTCTTTACATGATGTGGTTTTTAATGTAATATTCACATTTTTTTT
>NW_012148297.1:1355706-1357262 GCF_000956105.1 Propithecus coquereli | reverse complement strand
TATTTGTTTTGCTTGGTAATAATGCATTTATATAGTTACTGATATGTGATTTGTGATAGATGTGTTGAGTGTTATTCTCATTGGAACTCATGGACCTAGGTAGAAATGTTAAGTAAGCAAGTTTATCACAGGTATTCTCTCATCATCCTTGGAAAATCCCTCAAATACAACTAGGCTGCACCTCTCTAGGGTTTTTGCCTGTGCTCTCTGGCAGCTCAAAAATTTCTCTATGGGAGGGCACATGAGGCTACAATCTGTTGAAAGCACAGCATGAAGCTATGTTTTTCTTAGAACTTTACTTAAGTTTGAGACTATTTTAATTTTCTTAAAGAATAAAGGTGGAGCTAATGGAGATCACGTCATATTCTCTTGCCACTGCTATCTCTTCAGAAGATTCAAGTCCAGTCAGGAGGTAGGTAATAAATGCCCTGGAGTTCTCCTGAACAAATAAATAAGAAGTTTGTCTTTATGGTATTAAACTTCCTGGAAAATTCAGTAAAAGTTTTAGTCGAACATCCATGGCCTTATAGAGACTGTTTTTAATAATATAAAACACCACTTGTTTGTAGATCCCAGTGGCAGGTTAAATTGAACTTAATTTTCTCATTAGTGACTACATATTAAACAATCATCTCAGACAAAGAGATGTGCTTTCAATTTAGAGGTATCCTATTGAAACATAGCGAATTAAAACCCATATAAATGTGTGCATGACACAGAATTGGTAATAAATATTTGTTGGATGAATAGATAAAATTAATATGAAGAGAAAATATTTTCAAACGTTAAAAACATAAGCCATCACATTCATAAGGGTACAATATTGTTTGTAGTTTTTTTTATATTAATCATCAAAATAACTTCTCTTCTTAAATATCTAACTAACATCAGTTGGGCATTGGCCTAAAGACCAACTGGAAAAAATATCAACTATTACAATGCTTTTAATTTACTCACATGACACAAGACCAGATAATCTAATCTTAATAAATTGATCAGGTCCTTGGTTGAATTTACTAGTTAATCTATCTAATGAAAATCTCCATCAGGATACTTATAAATACATACCTACAAACTTGGTAAATAATTTTACTTAATTGTATTTAACTCCAGGTTCATATACCAGAAAGTACCAAACCTGTCTCCTAAGCACTGTCATTCTTTTTTCTTGCAGGTGGATTGTTATATTAACACCATAGAACAGCTCTTAAAAACATAAAACTAATCTATAACATGTTAAAGAGGTAGCACCATGCAGAGGTGAACACTATATTATTAAAATGAGATAGTACTTTTATTTCAGTCCTATTTCTACTACAACTAATACAGTAATGCTACTAAAACTAAATTTATTAAGAATTGCATACTTGCTATGTGCCAGGCACATTTTTTGTCATATTACATTCATTAATGTATCACATTCTTATAAGAGTTTTATGAGTTAGATATAAACTTTTCCATTTCTAAAAGGTGAATGAGCCGGGCGCGGTGGCTCACGCCTGTAATCCTAGCACTCTGGGAGGCCGAGGCGGGCGGATTGTTTGAGCTCAGGAGTT
>NW_012148297.1:1355340-1355656 GCF_000956105.1 Propithecus coquereli | reverse complement strand
AGTATGGTGCCCTAGAATGAAGAAGGTTAAAGTTAGGCTAAAGCAGACACTCTAATTAAAAAGCCTCAGTGTAGTATCATCAGGCTATATTCAAAGCTGATTGTATTTGGTTATTGTTTATTTGATTGATTTTCCCAGAGTTAAAAAGAATAAGAGAATCATTAACATAATGGAGAATATAATTCAAGACTTCTGACTCTCCAGTGTAACCACTATACCATATTCTGATGACCTTTTGTGGCAGCTCAGATATAATTTATAAAGCTTTAAAAATCATGGTCTAGTATTTTGTGTTTCAAGCCAGGACTCAAGTATA
>NW_012148297.1:1343518-1344798 GCF_000956105.1 Propithecus coquereli | reverse complement strand
AAATATATTTTTAATTTTTAAAATTTTCAAATTTTCCCATTTGCACCATTTGTTGAGTAATTCCTCCATTATTCATTGATTTTCTTTCATTATTCTCCAGAAACCACTTTCTGTTATACATACATGGACACACAAACACAATCTGTTTCTTCACATTCAATCTGTTGTATAAATTTGACTGATACCACATCAATGTTTCTATTTTTGAGGGGACATTTTTTAACTATATAGTACATGTATAACTGCATGGTCTTCTAGAACTTTTCTTATTTTCTTTCATCTTTCTAAAATTATTTTGTGTTGTTCTTAATGAACTATAAAAGAATTGAGGGAGAGTTTCTATACATTTGAATCTTTGATCCAAGAAAATGATTTGATTTACTCAAGTCTTCTCTTTCATTTCTGATTTAAGATTTATAATTTTTGTCTTATGATTCTGTACATTTCTTTGTGAATTTAAGGTTAACTTTAAAAATAAAAAGAGTATTATTTTGGCTTTTTTTTTCTGTGCTCTCTCTAACTTGATGGTAGCTCAACTTGAATCGCAAGTGTTCTTCAG
This sequence comes from Propithecus coquereli, assembly GCF_000956105.1. Taxonomy (NCBI): domain Eukaryota; kingdom Metazoa; phylum Chordata; class Mammalia; order Primates; family Indriidae; genus Propithecus; species Propithecus coquereli. The sequence continues at coordinate 1,344,239 of NW_012148297.1, read as the reverse complement.
GTGTTCCTTTCAGGTGCATCGCCATGAACAGTGGTTAAGATGCTATCTCTGGTATCCAAAATGTCTGACTTTGCAAACCCATCCTATCACTCATCTGTGTGCCCTTAGCAAGATACTTAAGCTTTCTTTACATCTATATCCTCATATATCAAATAGTGATATTAACAGAAAAATTTCTCTAGGTTTCTTGTGAAATATAAATAAGTTAATAACAGTAAAATGCTTATAACAGTGTCAAATAATTTTAAGTCTTCAATTATGAAATTCCTAATCTCAAAGGTAAGATGTTAGCTATTATTAGTAACATTACATCTTACTACTAAAATGCAGTGAGAATTGGAAAGTCGGTATGACGATGAAATGGAGCAGTGATAACAACAAATGTGTTTTGGATTAGTCAAATTAATTAACGGAGTCACATAGACATCAGATACAGTCAGGCATCCAGAATTTTAACAATCTTGTCAAAACAATCAAGAATATATTTTGATTCTGAGGAAAAGGTCTATGACAGATGAAGAGGCATAATCTCTAGTGGCAATTATTATTTTAATAGAGTTAAGTTTATTCATTATGATTATAATGATTTTCTCATTATTCATATATAAATGAAAAAGGTTAAATGTAAATTACATAAGTTCTTATGTAATTGAATTCTCATCAATTGAGTAAGAACAATTGTTTTAATGTCTCTTCATAGATTTTATTTTATGAAAAAGGT
>NW_012148297.1:1341465-1343468 GCF_000956105.1 Propithecus coquereli | reverse complement strand
TGAGGTTGCTGTGAGGTAGGCTGACGCCACGGCACTCACTCTAGCCAGGGGAACAGAGTGAGACTCTGTCTCAAAAAAAAAAAAGGTGAATGAAAGTTTTAAGAGGTCAAACAACTGTCCCAGGATGACTCAGCCCAGGAGGGTTAGAGGCACAAATCAACTTCCAAATCTCCCAGAATTCCCTGTCATTCTCAATTCATGTCCATGTGACTAAACTTAACGTCTCCAGGATAAAATAGTATTAGAACAATGACACTATACTATATTTGAATAGTAAATGTAATATGTGAAGAGTCTTCTTTTTTAAAAAAATAATTTGTCACAATAGGCAGCCATTTTCTTTTAAAATTAGTTTCAATATAACTTTATTACAGTTGTAGTTATGAAAAAATTTATTGGGGACTAATTTTTTTATTTTTGTAAAACTATGTGATACATGTCAAATTTTGTTACGTGTACACATTAAATAATACGTTGTGATCAAGTTAGGGTATTTAGGGTGTCCATCCCCTGACTACATTACATTTTGTTAAGTACAGTCACATTACTCAGCTATCAAATACTGAATTTCATTCTTCTATCTTCCTGTATGTTTGTACCCTTTAAGTCACTTCTCTTCATTGTCCCCTCCCTGTCACTCACCCTTCGCAGTCTCTGTTATCTGTATTTATACTCTCTGCCTCTATGTGACCAAATTTTTAAACTCTAACATATGAATGAGAACATGCAATATTTTTCTTTTAGCGTCTGGCTTATTTCACTTAAGATGATGACTTCTGGTTCTATCCACATTACTGAAAATGACATGTTTTCATTCTTTTTTATGAATGAATAGTATTTTATTGTGTATATTTACCACATTTTCTTTATCCGTTCATCTATTGATGGATATTTAGGTCAATTCCATATTTTTGCTATGTGAGTAGTGCTGCAATAAACATATGAGTGCAGATGTCACTTTAATTTACCAATTTATCTTACCATTGAGCACTTATTAAGTGTTTTGTATATAAAATTTTAATTCACCAACACTGGAGTTATATTTGATGATCACTAGTTTGTACCCCTGTAATATTCTGAAATTTAAAAAAAATTAAGAAAAAAAAAGCTGACACTCACCTCAGTTAATAAATAGCCCAGGTCACCGTATTTCTAAGCAGTAAAATCATAAGCTAAACTCAGGTGTGTTTGACTCCCAAACACACACATTACTTCTTATTTATATATACATATTTGTGTCTATGTGCGTATATGCATGTATGTGTGTGTGTGTGTGTGTGTGTGTGTGTGTATACAACAAAAATGGCTAATAATGGGCATTAGGAGCAGTTCAAATGGCTGTGCAACACCTCTTTGACCTTCTGGAATGGAGTGTGTCTACACTACAAAAGGTAGCACTGCAAGAAGCAATTGGAGATCCCAAGGAAACAAAGTATAGATACAGCTGCTTTATGGGATGCTTTTCTCTGTCCACTCATTTCTCTGTGAGATATCCCAACTAGACATGAAGGAAGGCTTCCTGACCTTCCAAACTTGCCGTTACAAACTCTGTTACAGATGAGACACTTATTGGGGTCAAGGTTTTCATGAATACTGACTTGGGATTGAAAGCCATTTGACATGCGCTGCACCACATCTACAGTGCACTGTTTCTGGAGCTGGTGATAAAGGAGGCCCTGTGTCCTTTGAGCCAAACTGTGCTAAGTGAGCCTCTCCACTCCTGACCACAGACTGCATTCTTATGTCTGCTCTCTGCCTTTTTTCACCACTTGACCCAGCTGAAGGAAACACCCTAACCCCATTAACACCTGGGTCCCTTCCTAAACTGTTTAACCTGACAGCCACCCCCAACCTACAGAACTTCCAGGGCAACAGCTTAACCCAATTCCCTCCCGGACCTGTGCCCTCCAGCTACAGGAAATAAGCCCTCCGGAGTCCCTACATCCCCCAGACTAGGCTCTTCTAGTTTTATCCCCTCATTCCTGTGTGAAAAGCACAGAATA
>NW_012148297.1:1336753-1337661 GCF_000956105.1 Propithecus coquereli | reverse complement strand
TTTTCCATTCTTTAGATACTTCACCTAGGATAATGGTCTCCAGTTCCATTCAAATTGTTGCATTAATTCATCCTTTCTATGGCTGAATAGTACTCCATGGTATATATATATCACATTTTGTTAATCCACTCATGTATTGATGGGTACTTGGTTGATTCCACTTCCTTGCAATTGTGAATTATGCTGCAATAATCATTCAAGTGCAGGTGTCTTTTTGATAAAATGATTTCTTTTCCTTTGGGTAAATACCCAGTAGTGGGATTGCTAGATAGAATGGTAGGTCTACTTTTAGTTCTTTGAAGAATCGCCATACTGTTTTCCATAGAGGTTGTACTAATTTGCAGTCCCACCTTTTCATTTTGCATCCACACCAGCATCTACTGTTTTTGGACTTTTTAATAAAAGCCATTCTAACTAGGGTAAAGTGATATCTCCTTGTACTTTTAATATGCATTTCCCTGATGATTAGTGATATTGAGCATTTTTTCATGTTTATTGTCCATTTGTATATCTTCTTTTGAAAAACTTCTGTTCATGTCTTTTGCCCAATTTTGAATGGGGTTGTTTGATTTTTTTCTGGCTGATTTGCTTGACTTCTTTGTAGACTCTGGTTATCAGTCCTTTATCAGATGTAAAGCTTGAGAATATTTTCTCCCATTCTATATGTCATGTATTTGCTATCTTGGTTATTTCCTTATCTGCACATTTAGTGTCAGCATTGGTCAACTTGGGGGACAAAGAGGAAATACACCACTACTATGATCTTTTCAGGATCAGCAGGCAGTTGACAGAATTTAAATTATTTTAGTGATAGGAGCTATCTATTAATTGAATGGAACCCTAAAAAAAATCTTCAATTTAGGTACATTTTGAAATCTTTCAGATAGTTGATAGACCTTTTAGTATAT
>NW_012148297.1:1334075-1335928 GCF_000956105.1 Propithecus coquereli | reverse complement strand
GAATACCATTGTTATCACCATGATTACCACTATTACTACTACCAATAAAAGCCATGAAAAATACATATCGATGTTGAAAAACATGGTTTTAAGAGTATTTATCCTGCTATTCATGAAAACAAAATTTAAAAAGACTGTGAAAAATGATTATGTATCTGAATATAGTAAAGCCTGTTATAACACTAATTTTCTATTTTTATATATAACTTTACTGTTTAATATATGGTAAAATAAAGGAATTATATGGTAAACTAAAAGCACTATAAACAATGTAATGATTACACAATAAAACAACTATAGCAGAAATATATTGTATAATTGAGCTAAGAATAAACTATAAATTGGTTACATTGGGAATAGAAAATATGGTGATGATTTCTGAGTCACATTATGTAGAGAGTTAATTATTTATTGCTTTTTTCATTAAGGTATATTATTTTGTCTCCATTTATTTGAGTGTTCATTTTAAGAAAATGTATCATAAGAAATAATCATACCTATACCAACAATCACTTCATTTTTTTCTTTTTGGTGCATAAATGTGATTCACAAATTTTTTTCTAGGCTTCATTATTCTTTTTTTTATTTCGGCATACTATGGGGGTAGAAATGTTTAGATTACATATATTGTCTTTGCCCTACCCGAGTCAGAGCTTCAAGCATGTCCATCCCCCAGATGGTGTGCACTGCACCCATTAGGTGTGAATATACCCATCCCCTTCACCCCTCTCCCACCTACCCGACACTCGACGAATGTTACTAATACATGTGCACTTAAGTGTTGGTCAGATAATACTGATTTGTTGTTGAGTACATGTGGTGCTTGTTTTTCCATTCTTGTGATACTTTACTTAGTAGAATGGTCTCCAGCTCTATCCAGGATAACATAAGAGGTGCCAGATCACCATTGTTTTTTGTGGTTGAGTAGAACTTCATAGCGTATATATACCCCATTTTATTAATCCACTCATGTATTTATGGGCACTTGGGTTGTTTCCACATCTTTGCAATTGTCAATTGTGCTGCTATAAACATTCCAGTGCAGATGTCTCTTTTATAGAATGTCTTTTTTTCCTTTGGGTAGATGTCCAGTAATGGGATTGCTGGATCAAATGGTTGTTCTACTTATAGCTCTTTAAGGTGTCTCCGTATTGCTTTTCACAGAAGTTTTAACTCGTTTGCAGTCCCACCAGCAGTGTATGAGTGTTCCTATCTCTCTGCGTCCACACCGACATTTGTTGTTTTGGGACTTTTTGATAAAAGTCATTCTCACTGGAGTTAAGTGATATCTCATTGTGGTTTTGATTTGCATTTCCCTGATGATTAGAGGTGTTGAGCAGTTTTTGATGTGTTTGTTAGCCATTAGTGTGTCTTCCTTTGAAAAGTTTCTGTTCATGTCCTTTGCCCACTTTGTAATGGGGTTGTTTGTTTTTTCTTGCTGATTTTCCTGAGTTCTATACAGATTCTTGTTATCAGCCCTTTATTAGACATGTAGCATGTGAATATTTTCTCTCATTCTGTAGGTTGTCTGTTTGCTCTCATGATAGTTTCCTTGGCTGTGCAGAAGCTTTTTAATTTGATCAGGTCCCATTTATTTATCTTTGTTGTTGCTATGATTGCCTTTGGGGTCTTCTTCATAAATTCCTTGTCTCGACCAATGTCTGAAAGAGTCTTCCTACATTTTCTTGAGACAGAGTCTCTGTTGCCCAGGTTACCAGGCTAGAGTGCGGTGGTGTCAGCCTAGCTCATAGCAACCTCAAACTCCTGGGCTCAAAGGATCCTTCTGGCTCAGCCTACCCAGTAGCTGGGACTACAGGCATGCGTCACAATGCCCAGCTAATTTTTTCTATATA
>NW_012148297.1:1331924-1333185 GCF_000956105.1 Propithecus coquereli | reverse complement strand
CATTTTATTAATCCGCTCATGTATTGATGGGCACTTGGGTTGTTTCCACATCTTTGCAATTGTGAATTGTGCTGCTATAAACATTCCAGTGCAGATATCTTTTTTATTGAATGTCTTTTTTTCCTTTGAGTAAATACCCACTAGTGGGATTGCTGTATCAAATGGTAGTTCTACTTTTCGTTCTTTGAGGTATTGCCGCACTACTTTACACAGAGGTTGTACTAGTTTGCAGTCCCACCTTGCCTTTGTCTAATGAAAGGAATGAGGAGGAGCATTGTTGTGGTAGAGAAGAATTCTCTGTTAAAGATTTCCCAGGCATTTTTTCTGCTATAGCTTTGGCTAACTTTCTCAAAACACTCTCATAATAAACAGCTGTTATCATTCTTTGGTCCTCCAGAAAATTGACAAGAAAAATGCCTTGATCATCCTAAAAAACTGTTGCCATGACCTTTGCTCTTGACCATTCCGCTTTTCTTTCACTGGACCACTTCCACAGTCACTTTGCTTTGTATCCATCGCTTTGATTGCTCTTCATCTTCAGGATCATACTGGTGAAGCCATGTCTCATCTCCTGTTACAATTATTCCAAGAAATGCTTCAGAATCTTGATCTCACTTGCTTAAAATTTCCATTGAAAGCTCTGTTCTTATCCGCAACTGATCTGGGTGCAACAGTTTTGGCACACGTAGAGTGGAAATCTTGCTCAACTTTAATTTTTCATTCAGAATTGTGTAGGCTGAACCAATTGGGATGTCTATGGTTTTGGCTATTATTTGTGCTGTTAAAGATTGGTCCTCCTCACTGTGGATAGGAGCAAGATTACTTTTTTCCTTGCAAATTGATGTAGATGGTCTGCCGCTGTGTGCTTCATCTTCAATATCATCTCATCCCTTCTTAAAATGATTTATAAATTTATAAACTGCTGGTTTATTTGGAGCATTGTCCCTAAATTGTTTTTCAAATCAATGATTTCACCATTCTTCTACCCAAGCTTCACCATGAATTTGATATTTGTTCTTGCTTCAATTTTAGTAGAATTCATGTTGCTCTGATAGGAGCTGTTTTCAAACTGATGTCTTATTCTCAGTGTCTCAAACTAGCTCCTGTTCAGATGTTATAGTAAGTTAGAACAAGTTTATTTTGGTGCAAAAAATTTTTGAAATCCATGCATAGGTTTTTCATAATATGTATTTTCCATGAAATTTCTAAAGTCCTCTCATATAATTTAGGACCTAAAGACTGACATAATTTTTGGCAGCAT
>NW_012148297.1:1327375-1328784 GCF_000956105.1 Propithecus coquereli | reverse complement strand
TTGATTATTATTATTACCAGTGTTATTACATCACTACTTCTTTTCCCAGTCTGCTCCTCTTCCTTCTCTCTTTATAACTAAACAAACAAGATATGTGAAAGTGAAAGTTTAGTTCTTAAAAGTAATCCACCAAATGTCTATTGTATTTGATATTTTTGATCTTTTTGTCATTGTTCAACTCCAAGTGGCTACCAAAATGCTAGATGTAAGACTATTTCCAATACAGATAAGCTTATGCATGTTTTCCCAATGGTGATGCCTCAAAATGCTTCTGAAATATTTCTGTGCTAACCTCTTTCACATATACATATATATATATATATATATGTGTGTGTGTATGTGTGTGTGTGTGTATTTCTTGTGACTATGGATGGAAATGGTGTATAAACCTCCTTATTTTATGCACAATAAGATTATCTTTAGTTGAATTTTTACCAGGAATAGACTATTCTATTACTCTGGAACCACTTCGATTAGCACAATGATTAATGTTCTAGTATCTTACAGAGGTAAATAGTACTTATTTGCTGCCTTACTGGAATTTTATTGTTTATTTTCCAATAATTTAAATGCATAGAATATGAAGTTGGCTTGTTGTGAAGCTCAAAATAAAAGAATAATACTGGGCTTGAGATGTCCTCTGGAATATCTTAACTGAAGAGTAGATCAAGAGACAAAGGTTACTAGGTCAGCTTCCTCGAGTTGAACTCCTCCAAAGTGCAACAATTTAGGTAGCCGTGAGTGTTTTCAAAGATGAAGCTGCTCCAAGCTTTTAAAAAGTGACTGAAGAACATACATACCATCAGGCCTTTTTGGGACTTCTCTATTTGCCAACAAGACAGAAGTACCACATGCACAGAAACAGGCTACTTTACTTTTGTGATTCCTTTCCCCCTGACGGTTGTCTACTTTGTCATTATAACCTGACCCTAAGTGTTATAACTGAGAAAATAACACTATGTTATTTGCTAACCGTAAAAATCAGAAAAGTTTGTGCAGAAGATATTCTACTACTCTGAAAATGATCTCTATCATCATTCCTACTCTTTTTTCTTTCTGTTTACTGTGCTGGGCCTTTTGAAGTCATTGATGTTCACGTTCCTTATCCAGGAGATTCTGCTCCGTTTGATGCTCTTTAATTCTGCCAAACTCTCCCTAATTACCTCCATGGACAGCAGTTGTTTGTTAGCATTCTCTTTGGCCTCAACTGTAGTTTTGAGTGAAAGAGAGATATAAAATCACCTTTTGGCTGATTTTATTGATCTTTCCATTTCACTGCCATGTTTGCATGTTGCAATCATTATAATTCAATTACATTAGGATTGAATCTTTTATAAAGCGCATGTGGCTATGAAATGCAAAATGTAATCATTGGGACCAATTTCAAATAAAATTCATTTTCATCCTGT
>NW_012148297.1:1317368-1325015 GCF_000956105.1 Propithecus coquereli | reverse complement strand
TTTTTTTATCCTACCATTTTATTTTTTTTTCTCCTTAGAGTGTTCTTTCTGCAACATTTTACTCCTTTTGAGAGAATATGAAGGTACATGTTCAATGGTAGGAAGCATTAGTGAAAATTATGTTTCTCATGTTAATTATAAATCATAACAATAAATTTATTTAGCCAAACAGTAAGGACCTCTGGAGGAAAACAGTCTACTATTAAAAATGGTAATGCTTCAAGAAATTGTAAAGAGATGACTGAAATGCATTAATAAGTAACCAACTGATCATTTTAGTCCTAGAGTTTCAAAGATAGGAGCTGATGGGTATGCTGGAGAAAAGGCAGCATCTGATAGCAGACAGTGTTTGGCAACTACAATAAATATTTTGAAACATTAACACTTAATTATTTTGATTATCTTTAAAACTTTCAAAGATGTTAGACATAAGATACAGTAAATTTTTGATATCGATGATATTCTCATAGAAATCATATTCTATTTGCATGCTATTGCAGTTTAGACTGCTGCAGTTAATCCAACCTAGGTGTAAGATAGATTGTGAAAACTTAACTGCTTTTTCCCAGTTGAAGAGCTGTTTCCATTAAATGGTTACCAGAAAAAAAAAATTGACTAATTTGGTTGATTGTCTTGGATATTTAAGGCTAACATTTTTGCTAAATATTGTGTGGCCCACTCAATGTTGTAATATTTGAGATGACAATAATCATAAAACCTTTTACTTGATTTAACAAATATATATTATTTAGGTAAATTTCTGCATAAAGAGGTTCATTTAGGTGTAGACTTATTTAGAGATGAAATTAATATAACGTAGCTTAAAATCATATATAGCAAAAGCATACCTTCTGTAAGTCTTCGGCATAAATTCAGAATTGCTAAATCACTGTATTAGGTCTAACAGAGAAAAACATTCCCTTGGATAGCCCTTTCTCACTTTTTGACTACAGCTGAATGCTTCCCTAGAAATGAGTACTTAATTGGTTAATTATGTTCTCCACACTTAATCTGGTGGATGGGCCACAGAGTAGTGTTTCCAACTAAAAGTCTGAACCATTCTTACAATAATTGGACCATTCTCCTTCAAATGAACTAAATGAGAAAAGTTGCAACCTTTTAGATTCGCTCGAAAATTTGCACTTATCCAAAAATGAGGCTTTTTTTTCCTGCTATAAGCCCATGAAAAAAACAATGTTTGAGACAAATAATGATGACTTTTTCTCTCATTATAAAGCTCTGCTCCTTGAATATGTGAAGAGTAAGTTGTCCCAAGAATACTGGCTTTATCCTTTAAGGGACTTCATCTCTCGAATATCTTAATTAAAAGCCATAATCTTTAATAATGGTCATAGTAATTTTTATTATATTTTTATACACATTTTTAAAAATACAGCAATTCAAACACTATTTTAAAACAGCTTTCTGTATATATAATTTTTAAAAAGTGAGCATGGGTAGATAAATAACAGGACATTTGAAGTTGTTTAGTTCCACACGTTAATGCTTGCTCCCATTAAGACTCTCATGACAGAAGTGAAGTGTCCCAGGGACACTTATCTTTAACAGAGCAAACCAACATAGCATCTCTCTTCTCTTCTCACACTTCTTACAGATATAATTCTTCATCGCTGAAAAGGGAAAAGCTGGGTCAGAAAGTGAATAATTCAGCTTACAGGATTGCCCATGGAGTGGCGTGGAGGTGATGGCGATAGTGGGAAGGTGCATTTCCTCCTCTTTAGGAGGGACGAGACCAAGGCGTTATGTTCTTTCAATTTCTCTTAAATAATTTCTTCTTGGCAAGGAAATATGTTATAAAGGGTAAAAGGAAAGAGACAAAAGTTTTAAGACATTCACCACTGTTAATAAATGAGATAGAAATATACTCTATTGTTTTCACCTTTACTATAGATGTTGCATTTGTTTTTTTCAGTGCTTTTGTGCCCCATGGAAGTGCAGAGTACAGATAGCAGTACAACAGTAACTCCTCGAGACAAGAGCAGAGACAGGCAATAGCGGCACATAGCTGACATATTCTGACAACATTTTATAACTCAAAGAACACAGTTTTATAGTTCTATAAAGAGAAACAAAAGAGAATATTTGTCACTTGGGTTCATATGAAGCTGACACCAAGGAAACTAACGTGTAAGGGAACTATTGGGGAGTACCTTCCAGATGACCTGGAAGAGAAGGAAAGGGAAGGCATCAGGATGGGGCAGAGGAAGAAGTTAAGATCCAGTGTAGTCTAAGGAAAGCCTCAGTTGATCAGAAAGATCCAAAGATGGGATGATCCTTCAAACATCTCCCCAGCTGGAGCAAGAAAATTGGATTCAGACACCCTGGGGGAGGGGCTTGATGTTTGGTAGAGTGATCGTCTTTAACTGAAGGAATCCCCAAACGTAGCCAACACCTGTGCTGTCTGCTGGTAGTACTCCAGCTCCTGGGGAGGTAAACCCTTCATTTCTGAAGGTGAAGCAAGAATGAAACATACTCTCATATTAGGAAATTTCTTTTTTTATTTTTTTCTGTCATCTATTCCTCCTCTCTCTGCCTCTTCCGATCCATCTTGCATTTAGGCGCCAAATAAATGTTCATTTGCTTATGATGCTACAAGGTTTCCCAACTGCATTTTGAACCAAATTTTATGATTTAAACTCCATTGTATCTTGTTCTCTGCCCTTTCCTTTATTATAAGAAATGTTTATCTCATTGTTTGGGATACTTTTTTTGTATCTGTATATCCCAACAGATAAAAAAAAAAAAAAGTATCTGCTGTAAAAATACACATATCTACTCAGGAGTCCTGGAACACAGATGCTTATGACAGGCTCTGTCTCTGCTCATGCCTTTCCTCAGCCATTGTCTTCCCTGGCTTTCCAAGCTCTTTGGGTTTTATTTCTTCCATGAAGAGTTTTCTTCCAGGTTCTCCTGATCTCTTTTCCCCTAGCCCTAATGCACTTACAATATACATGGAAAAATATTTAAATTTTTCAAATTGCACCAAGTCTTTCTCTAGATCACTAAAACCATGGAGGGCAGGCACTGTCTTTTTGTTTTGTTTTGTTTTCTATTAGTTGCTAACTGCAGGAGATATAGAGGATGTTTAAAAACATTTTTTTTTAATTTATCTTACTGAATTATGTTTCTTGTTTTCCAGTAGCTTTGATGTGTTATAGTATGAGTGCTCCCTCCACTGAAGTCCCAGATCACTTTATCTATTCCTCTCTTATAAATAATAGACACTTAACTCCAGTTATTTGCATACATGTCTTATTTTTCTTAATATTTTGTAAGCAACTTAAGGCGGAGTCCAGCACTCATCCGGCCTCCACCTTTTTTAATCCTAAATACCAAATTCAGTGTTTTTCATGTGGAAGGCACTGAAAGCATGTTCATAAAATGATGCAATGTTAATGGAATTGAAAACTAGACATCGAGGCTGGAAAGAGGTGTAGTGTCTGGAAGAAATGTAAGGTGATTCAATATCATATGCTTGTTGCTTTAACTCGTTATTGCTATTTTGGAAGAAAAATACTCTGCTGTCTCTATCATCATCAGGACTGTGTTATATTATATTTCAGTAGCATAGTCTGTGAGATAAAGAATATCAAGAAGCATGGCAATATTTCTTTCTCGAAATGATTTTAAATATTTGCAAAGACAAAGACAAAGTCCATGTTGTCCACCTAACCAGTTAGACCACTTAGGATATTTGGTAACTAATGTTCTATGTGAATATAATATATTCCTTGTTCTGTTGGTATTTCTTAACTGAAATTACATAAAGCTTTTCCTATCCATGGATTAAAAATTAATAATTGATTATTTTTTTCTTTTTTGCTAAACAGTGAAATTACTGTTACATCCACAGTAAATATAAAACTCTCTACTCCTCCAGGGTTTTCCCCACAGGCACTTTCTATTGAAGTCACCCTTTAGCCACAAAATTTGTAATCTAATATACCACCAATATGCTACTTGAATTAATATATCTGAGGACAAAGAAGACAAAATGAAAGCTCATTCATTTTTAAAAATTTACTCAGGGAAATAAAGGCTTAGGTTCAGTGTTATAATTAATCTATTAATTTGCAAATTATTTTTTCATGCTTTTTCTATTATAGCTATAATACATACTCATTATATTAACATAAAAAGTAGGGAAAAGCATCATATATGTAACAGAAAGATAAAAAATATAGCAAATATACAAAGTAGGAAAAATAGTCAAATTGATCCTAGGCCCATCTCTGGATTAAAAGCATTATCCACATTGTAAGATTTTTCCTTTTCCTCTCTCCTAAATTATGTACTACTTTACTAAGTACATATTTTAATTATCTTGCACATAGGATTATATAGGCTGGAAATTCCTCATTTTATATAAAGTAATTTTTTTTCTCCTCAGATTAGAACATTTAGGAAATGGTCACCAAACTCACAGCTGTGAACAATGTACCCAAAGCTAACATCTAGGCAAATTATCGTATTTCATTCTTTTGCACAAATAAAAAGGAAAAACAATGTAATCCTATATACATCTGAGGTAGGTGACAAAATTGGCCCTGATTATAATTTTTCACTCCCTCTTGTAACCATGTCCTTCGCCATGTAATTTGGTAGTGCTCTCCTTCTATAGGCTTGGCCATCTGACTAGCTTTGGCCCATGAAATAAGGTGGAAGTGATATTGTGCTGATTCTTAGCCAAGGCCTTGGACGTTCCTACTTGCTGTCTTGTACTTCTTTCATTTTCATTGCTGTAAGGAACGCACTGGCCAGCTACTGGAAGATGAGAAACGCACAGAGAAGAGCTGAGTTGCCCGAATTTTCCCTGTAGATCCTCAGGTACATAAGTCATTTCAACCAAGACCAAAGGGATTTTCTATTCATGGCTACCCTTTTTGTTAACCCACAGACTCATAAGTTAGAAAAATGCCTATGAGTATATACCACAGAGATTTTATGAATTTATGCAACATTGTTTTGGCAACAAATACTCTTTCAGTGCTATAGAGAAAGATTTGGATTATCCATTGTATGGTCATGGTTTAACTCCCAGGACAACTGATTTACTATGGAATGTTTACAAAAGAGTATTAGCCTATATGTTTCTTTAGAACTTCTAATATTTCACATGTTTTTTGAGTATGCATTCACAGCTTAAAAAGTAGAATTTCTCTTCTAAGATTTTACCATATGTTCAGAGGAACCCTAATCTCTAGTTTCTTGCTACACAGAAAGCCAAGTACTGAGACAAGGAGGATTGTTAAGGAAGAAAGATTTATGGTAGAGGATGCATCAACTGGTAGAAGGAGTGGACTGCTTCAAATCTGCCTCCCTGACCAATGGGATCAGGGGGTTTTCTGGAGATGAAATGAATAATGCATGTAGGGAGTAAGCATTATTACACGTTTGGGGCGGACTGCAGGGCATGCAAGCACAGTGAGGGACCATGCTAGTGCATATATCACAAGATAAAAAAATGATAGATAAGTCCCTCCCAGGGTGGGGATTTTGGTAGTATAATGAGATGGGGGTTAATATTGGTCATTCTTTCAGTCTTGTACACAGGTGGGATTCAGGAAGTAGGTTGCTCAGTAGGTCCTTAGACATGATCTGTGCTTGGGTGTCTCTTATCCTTCCTTCTCTGGACAAACAAGTGGTGGAAGGCTTAGTAGTTATCTCACCGCTGCAAGGAGGTTCTGCCACTTGGGGAAAAAAATTCAAAAGGGAATGCATCAGTGCAACAGAAAGTTACAAAGTTCTGGTTAGCAACTCTTACTGGCCTGGGAATTTGAAACATAAGAGAACTATAAAAAGGTGTTGTTGTTAATGGAGCCAGTTACAATAGTAGCCTTCAACTATTTTACCACATATCCCTAAAAGAATTTGGGAACGCTATGTACTTTTCTACCTATTTTAGGGTGACAGCTAAAGTTTTTTTATCCTATGATTAAATAAATTTATTTCTAGCTCCTAAGAGATAGAAAGTATTAGACATTTCATTTTAAAATGTGAACTAACTTGACTAAAACAGGAATAAATATTTCAGATATTTATAAACTCAGGTTTAACCACCTACTTGAATAAAATAAATCTGAAAAAAAATCAATGTATTTTTTCTAATAAAACTTGCAGAATTTAGTACTCCTGCAAAATATATAAAATATTAAAATTTTAAAGAAGGTGCATAGTAACTTATGCTTTTGCTATTCTAACTTCAATCTTTAGACATAGGTCAATATACTCATTTTTGGTATAAAACCCTGTATGTGTTTTTGCATTGACATTGTGTGCTTGTGTGTGTATGTGTGTGTGTGTGTGTGTGCATGTAGAGGTAGGAAAAGATTTTAAGGTTTAAAACAGGTTTGATTCAAGATTAAAGCAGAATTTTTGTAGTCAATATTTGTGTATCTCTTTATTTGACATCCAAAATTATCTAAACTTTGGGTTAATGAACATTATTAAGATGAAGAGTCAGAGAGGAGTGTGTGAAGTAGGAGCAGACTATGTGAATTCAGATTTGTTCTCAGATTAATTTTAAGAAAGGCATCTATGAATATGATAATCTATAAATCAATTACATTGAAACTATTTGTGCATGCCGACCTGGTAGAAAGTCTTTATGTACCCCAGGACCCCAACTTGAAGACTTCTGATTGAGAAAAGACAAAAATAGGCTCATGCAGTTCCTTAAACTGCATCCAATAAAGTTGTCTGATTGAGTGGCTGCATGCAATTAATAGGGCGAGGAAGTAGGTAATTAGATGCTAAAATAATCTAGGCTTTTTATTGGTAAGGAATTCAAAGAAGAGTCATAAAAACACATAGAGGTGTAATATAGCACATCATATGAAGAGACACTTTTGCATACCAAAAAATCTGTGAATGCATTTTTAAGTGTTCAATATTTATGAACAACTATGAGACTGAATGCCGCTTCAGGGCAGATGCTATGTGTTCTTCATCTTTGCCTTCTTCACAGTTAAGCACTAGTGGCTGATGCAAAAAAAAACTGTTTGAATTTAAAGCAATCAAATTCAATATAAAGTCAGTATTCTTAGTTGTCAAAACTGTGGGCTCTGGACCAATTTGCCTGAGTCTGAATCTCAGCTCTTCTAATTTAGTATATGTGCAACTTTAGGCAAGTTGTTTAATTTTCCTGTACCTCAGTTTTCTCATCTATGAAGTGGACTACATAACGGTATTTACTTCACTCAGTTATTGTTGGTTAATGTAAATCATATCAAATAATGGCTGGTACATACTTACTACTTTACAACTGTTAGCTATTTTTATTTAATTAACTTGCCTTTCCTGAAGTCATCAATGTAAGTTTACCTACAAAAGTAGGAAATTCTGTATTTTCCTTCTCTATTGATTGCACATTTCCTAATCAAAGCCCATATTTCAAGTTCCTTTATCCATTCACTGAGTAAAGGCACAGTGACAATTGAGCATGTGCTGTTGGAAGATGTATGCATATTTCAGCCAATTTGTTAAGGAGGTTTAGAATCTTCAAACTCCTGAATAAATTGATAATAGTTTTCTTTTTATGTCTTTTCAATGAAGACTAGAGTCCAGGTGTCAATCATATATTATTTTAAGATAGTGTCTGGAATAAAATAGTTGGTAGGAAAGAAT
>NW_012148297.1:1315373-1316798 GCF_000956105.1 Propithecus coquereli | reverse complement strand
TATAAGAAAACACCAAAATTTGAAGAGCACCTAATAAAATTTATGTAATTAATTTGAACTTACTTGGCCTCATTTAAACTACAATGTAAAGAGAAGTCTTCAAGAACCATAATAAATAATAATTCACTATTTATAGCATTTATGCTCAAAAGATTTTGGAATTGCATCAGTTAAAAGTTAATTCAAATCCTAAATGCCTTTTGCCTCCAGTAGTATTATTGGCAGTGTGTTTTGATGCTACCCTAATAAGGGAAATTGGCTAGATCACAGCACATCTACCACAGAACACTGAAAAAGCAATCTTTTATTAAATCTGGTTGATCTTATATTTGTTTCTGTATAACTTATTTATCAAGGAAAAAAGATCATTTCATTTATTCATTTGGCAAATATTTATTGATTGCCTATCATGTAACAGTCACTGAGTTAAGTTCAATAAAGTACTTACCTTCATAGAGCTTATAATGTGTTGAATATAGACGGACAAAATCAGGAATAATATAGTGTTATACATGCTATGATTTGTAAGCACCTGTTTTGTTTAAAAAAAAGTTTGCTCTCATATCCCTCAGATTTATTGGCATTGTCTTTGCTTTTAATTACCATTAATATCAATATTTTCTCTCCTTTAACTTCTTGATCAATTGCATTGTCACTGGAGGAATGACATATAGAACTCAGAGCCTATAAGCAGATGGTAAACTTTAGACAATTTTGCAATTTTCTCTAAACCAGTCATCCTTATATCAAACACTAAAATGCAAATCAGCTACATATCTATCCTTTTTGTCTGTTGGAAAAACATTCTCTTGAGGATTATCAAATCTCCATTTGAACATTCCACAAGTAGCTAAAATCATGTAGCATCTCTAATTAACTTCTAAAATTCCATACCATGCAGAAAATAACTTGTCCATGGTGATAAAAGAGAGTCAAGTTCATGAGCTAGATAATGAAAATATAACTTTCAAGTTGAATTTCACATCAAGAAGTACTTGGCAAATGTGTTGCTACGAAGCTAAAGATATTGAACTACAACATACACAGCTAACTTTGTGTTACTGGAGAAGAAATGTCTCCCATCCCATCCATAAACTAGAGCATGCAATGCATATGTTGTAAGGTACAGTATTCAGAGGATAGTAATCAATATATCACTAATATTTTTTGTATAATATCAGATTGTATTAGACTTCCTGGATGTTTGTATCTTTGTCTGCCACTGCCGGATGACAGAATCAATTGCCATAGTTTTTACTTTGATAAAAAGTAAAACAACACTCCTATTCTGTGCTAGATGATAGTCTATACTAAGGAGAAGATGTTTAGGAAATTACTTTTACAACAAGTAGAGATTTCACATATATTTATTTTCATTATAAATGTTGCAAATATCTTTTTTTCCAGTTAGTGGCTTGTATCTTT
>NW_012148297.1:1282033-1312613 GCF_000956105.1 Propithecus coquereli | reverse complement strand
AGGATAGAGATATCAATGAACATAAACTTAGTAATATGAAAAAAATTTGTTTCTTTGAAAGTTGCATAATAAGTAGGCATTATCTTAGTTGGTTACTACAAATTTGGAGTTTATTTTATAGCATTTTAATGAAGGATAAAGGAAGAACATTGAGTGAACATTGTGAAATAGATGTATAAGTATAGCAACATTAAAGACTAACATTAAATACATTTATGTCTTTGCACAAGAACAAATATGGAACATCATCATGGAATTATATATTAAATATAATGCTACTTGGAAAATACAGCTTACTAAGTGCATACAAATATTGATTTTGTAGAAAGGCACATATATGCAAATATATAAAGGAGAACATAAATGAATTTTGGGAAAAATGTATTTGAAACATAGAGAAATGTTTTGAGAACATAGATTTTTAAACAAACAAAATGTTTCCAAGAAAAAGTTTTCCTCCGGAGAGTCACAAAATAATATCTTAAAAGAAGCCACACAGATGGATGGTTTAATTTTAATTTCTTGGTGAACAGAATACCAAATTACAACTTTAGGTTTTTTTCACGTCTATGAATCTTTGCTAAACTTCATTTTATCTGCTGATTTTGGAAACATTAGCAGGGCAGATAATAATTGAAAAGATGTGTTTGTGTACAGTCAGCCCTCTGTGTCTCTGGGTTTCACATCCATGTATTCAACCAACTATAGATTGAAAATACTAAAAAAAAATTATTTCTGTACTGAATAAGTACTGTATTTTTTCTTGTCATTATTCCCCCCAAAATACTGTATAACATCTATTTGCATGACATTTACATTGTATTAGGTATTATAAATAATTTAGAGATGAAAAAGAAAATAATCTAGAGATGATTTAAAGTTACAGGAGGATGTGCATCGGGAATATGCAAATACTATGCCATTTTATATCTGGGACTAAGCACCTGCAGATTTTGGTATCTGCAGGAGATCCTGTTGTAACAAATCTCCCATAAATATTAAAGGACTACTCTGTGTGTGTGTGTGTGTGTGTGTGTGTGTGTATACACACTATTGGCAAGTCCAACTGAACTACCCATATACTCTAAGTAAGCCAAAATATAATATTCTTAGGGAAAAAAAAAAAGGAGTCATCCGTGACTCTGAAAAACAATTAATTTGTGTATTCAATTTCACAGTATTTTACTATTATACTCATACACTGTCCCACTTGTAAAGGGTACATATTAGATGTAGTTTTCTAACAACAGGGAGAATATACAATCACTTGTATCTGTAATCCCCATCATAACTTTTCATCTCACATTCTCATTTCCACTCTACACTTTCTGACATAAATTCCACAGAAAAGGAGAATGCAGGACCCCAAAACTTATGAAAAGTCAGGGAGGTAACCTGGCTTCTCTATCTAACATTCTACTATACTAAGTTACTTTTGTTTTATAGAAGAAAATACATTTTCACTTCTTTAGAGAAAGTATGCTATGTCTTGTATTAAGGTCAATTAAGACAAGGAAGATTTGACTGACAGATTCTTCGTAGGTTTAATTGGCCATATAGTCCTAACCTGAATTTCAGAGTTAGATGATATACTGACCCAAACATGATTCAGAGAGGGAAGGTTCACAAAAATTTTTTGAGCTCTAATATTTTGCGAACTTTACTAAAATCTCTCCTACATATTCATTTTCATTCAAACTGTACATTAACAACGCATGGCAAATAGAATTCTCGGTCAGTAAAGAAATGGCAAAATGTTACATCTTTAGGACAAATGATAGAAAACACTAATTAATTTGTATAATGGCCTCTATTTTTTACCTTTACTTTAGATTGTATCAGTCAGAACACCCCATTAAGGAAACACGTCTCCCGCCACATACTTTAGACTCAGCTCCAGAATCACACTTTAAACGTAGCTGTGGAGGAGAGGATAAAGGATGTATCCCTACTTATTCGAAATAAAAATGTAGATTCTTTGAGGTCTGTTAGGAGATTCAATATGTCTAATAAAACCTGGATTCTCTGAAATTTTTGGATGGTTTCTAAACATTACAAAAATGCCACAGATAACAAGAAAGGGTAAACAAGGAACTGTCCAAACAAAAGGCAATATGGCAATATTTTAAAAAGCTTGAAGCATGCTCTGTTTCATGATTTGGAAGTTTTTAAAAATTTTTTTAATGTATAAAATTAAAGAAATTAGTAGGGGAAACTCATATTAGAAAAAAGAAAATCGATTTGCCTAAGGTAGCTTAGATTCAGGGCTAAAAAAAATGAAGTCTCCAAACAACCAATCTCATGCTCAATTCAATCCATCATCCTTGGAATAGGTGAGCTGCTATGTAAGTCAGGATCATCAAAACTTTCAGAGTAGATGTTTTATGAAACAATTTTCATGAAACGAGTTTTCCTAGCAGACTCACAGGTGTGTAATAGCATTTTCTTTTGATCTTTAATTCATTTATTTCACGAGTTGATTTCAAGCATAACTTTAATAGTTAGTTTCAAGCTCTTTGAGAGGACTGCTCACTACCTAATTTTGTATTCTCTGCAGCATATGGCCTTTCCTAAGAAGGAGCATAGGTAAGTAGAGATCTAGATGAAATTTGATCTGCCATGAGATAATTGCAGAATTGATTGTGACTATAAATATTTTATGATTCACTTCTAATAATACTAAAAGTGAATCCTAAAAATAAGTATACTGGTCAAATTACAGATATGTCCCAAATGAGCATGGATGCTTCATATATAAAAGAGAAACCTACAATCTCCTGATTATGGACTGCTGCTGTCATTAAGGCAACAAAACTTCTATAATTTCAATTCTCTTGTTAAATAGGAATATTCTCTGACATAGAAGCATTACAGTGATATTTAACAGTAATAAAAAGTATTAATATATTATGTCTTATATCATTATATATTATATAGTTTAATTCTATATTATATAAATATATATAAATAATTTTAACAAACACGATGTAGGGAAATTATTGTGTATTAGGATATGTACTTAGTCATTGTATTTAATTTAAAATTCAAATTACTATTAATTTTGAAAAATAGTTTTCTCAGTTTAATGAGGGCTCTGCACATGAAGAGAGATATTTCATCCAGCCCTTGAGTACAAAAGTTATAAGATTTACAGAATAGAATAAGAAAATAAGGTCATAGGGAGTCCACAAATGTACAGTAGTTATTGGAACATACAGCACTGAAGTAATATGAATAAAATCTAAAATTATTGGAAAAATATATGCTATAACAATTATGAAAAAATTAATGATAAAAAATTCCAAAATGAAAAAAATGCTGAAGAATTATATCCTGAAAACTTTAATGACAAAATATCTGAAAGAGCATATTTCAATAATGTTTTTGATAACTGTTTCCTCTTTAGCATAGTAAGCCTGTCACTTTTATTTATCTTAAAAATTATTTTATCCAAATATAACTTTTCAAATGGTAAAAACTGTTAAAAGTATCTGTAATGTTGTTTTTATACATGACTCTATTCTCCAAATTAGTTTTAATAAAAAAGTAAAAATAATATTATTATTAACGTACTATAATCTGAATAATTCAGTTTAAGAAATTGCAGTTAGATTTCTCTTTGGAAAAAATGGTGTATTGTAATAATGGGCATAATTTTCAATCAAAAATATTTTATTCTAATTTTCCCTTCTGGAAATTTAATGTGAATAAAGAAAGTAAGCTTATGGAGTTGAAAAAAGTGTGCATACGTCTGTCCCATTGTATTCTACCAAAGAATTTATATTATGTTTCATTTCCGTTATGCAAAACATGTCTCAAAACTAAAATCAAGAAAACAGTGAACAGTGTGATATACTTGAAAGAACACTGCTTTGAAAGTTAAAATGTAGAGATTTTTGTTAGATTTATTTTGTTATCTAGGCATTGTATTTGTATTTTTCCCCAGGGGCTCATTTACTTTCCTGGGGTTTACATATGTTCTTGGTTCTAATTAATCCTTTTTGTAGAGGCCCGTATTTAAAAACTTGGAAGGAAATCTAATGGTTCCCTTGTGATCTGTTTAGCCTCTATAGTTCAAAGCGAGGCGCTTCTATTACACTAGACCAGTATCTTTTTCCTAGATATCTCCCCCTTCTGGCCACACTTGTGGTTGCAACAACTTTTTTTTTTGTCGAATGCCGCTTTTGTCAACAGTCAAGATGCTCTTACCCTTCCTTCTTTTCTGTTATAATGTTGTCCTGCAACATTATTTTCACAGCCAATACATAACCACTTTGGAATTAATTTGATATTTCTATCTCCATAATTCTTAAAGTTGACTAAGAGTTTTCACCAATGATGTTCTTAGAACCTTTGTTACTATTATTTTCAAAGACTCCAAATATCCATGCGTATTTGACTGGGATTCTAACCAACACGGATCCTGAAATCTGCCTTCAGATTTTTCTTGCTACCCCCTCAGAATTTAAATCTGCCATTGCTGCTAGATCGATGCCATCACTGGACCACACTCGAGTCACAAATACATCCAAGTCTCCAGTAGGGGAGAGGAGAATCACTGATTCTTAATTCTCTAGACAGCTATTGTTGTTCATGTTGCATCTGCCATGACTTGCCTGAGTCTTCGGTCAAGCTTCACTGTTACTCATACCGTTGCAGTCATCCTCTGATGGAGACATTGTTAATGAAGGCCAGAGCTTGGTCTACCTTTGTGTAAATAGAGGGCATGTCTTCCAGTTGTCCTATTCTGTAGACCAATCTTGAACCATCCGACCTTCTAAGCTTTGATGTACCCATGGGTTTTTGAGGTTAAACTATATTTTTTTGCCAACCAGAAGTCTAACGGGGATATCTTAAATCACTATTGGCTTCAATGATAACTCTTTCCCGCTTTACGGAGCTTGAGTAGGATAGATTCTGTTACTGGAAGTATCACCATAATAATGAGTTCCACATGTTCTATATTTAGGGTAGATTCAAATGACCTATATATATATATCTGTATAAATGCTTTTGAGTGTGAAAAACCTTGTGTATAGTGAGACTTCTCCAGAGAAACACAACCAATAGCATACACACACACACACACACACACACACAGTATATATACTGGAGGGGATATGTATACAGTATGCATATTAGATAAATAAATGACTAGATATATGGATATATTCAGAATTACACAGTAAAGTATAATTCCTACTCTAAAGTTATCCTGAAGGATCAGGCTAAGGCTTAAACTTCCCAGGAAAACCAGTAAGAGCTGCCTTTGTCTGTCTTCTTCACCTTTTCTATATTGCTCACCTCATTACCATACTGATTTTCCTGGGAACACATTTTTGTTAAAACACTTGCACGTAATGTTGTGTAAGAATTTGCTTCCAAGGAATCTAACATAAGAGAGTGTGGTATCTTCAGTAAGTCTTTCAGCCTCAATATCTCATCTTGGTATTCTCATCTTTAATTTGAAGGGACCAGATAGTCAGTAAACTGCTATGAAATATCCAGTAACAGTTAAAGGTGCATGTGGCATGTTGAAAGAATAAAATTTGCCAAATAGCAAGCAATTCCACCTAACTAAATTGGCTCATATTTTCACCTATTTTTTTTTCCAAATAGCTAGTACAATCTCCTGTATTAGACAGGGTTCTCCAGAACTAATAAAATATATAAATGAAGAGAGATAGAGAGAGACAGAGAGAGAGAGTGAGTCAGGGACAGAGATTTTAAGAAATTGGCTCACATTATTTCTGATAGTGGGGGCCAGCAAATCTGAAATCTGTAGGACAGGCAGTCCTACTAGAAATTCAGGGAAGAGTTGATATTTCAGTCTTAAGTTCAAAATCTGTAGAACAGACCAGCAGGCAGAAAACTTAGGCAGGCTGTCTTTGTTATAGCCCTGAGGCAGAATTGCTTCTGGAAACCTCAGGGTTCGTTCTTAAAGTCTTCAACTGTTTGGTGAGGCCCACTCACATTATGGAGGTAAACTACTTAATATCTACTGATTGTAAGTGTTAATATAGTAGCATCTAAAAAATATCTTTACCGTAACATACAGACCAGTGTTTGACCAAATAATTGGGCAACATAGCCTAGCCAAGTTGAAATAAAATTAACCATCACATTTTTGATTATTTTTTTAGAAGTTAAATTTAAAAACCCTTAAAAAGCAATAAACAGATTCTAGAAGCAATCGAGATTAGGTGAGGCAGTAAAGAGGATCACTCAGACATTCGAAAGCCATCTCATATTTTCACATCAACTGTCAAAATTTATATTATTCTGAAGCAAAAAAAAAAAGAAAAGAAACCCAGATTAAATAGGATATAAAGTTTCCGAAACTAGCTTCAGGACTTTGAAAACAAAGTTGTTTGAATAAGTTTAGGATAAAATTATGTGCATAAGGAAACCCCGTTACTTCAAGAGTCCATTATAATGTAATAGAAATACCACAAATGTAAATAGCAAGGATTGCCCCTGGGTTACCGCTTGAAACAATTTTATAAGGAAAGTTTTATATTGGCATTTTCTACTTTTCATTATTATGTCAATGACTTTCGATCTTCTCTCATTTGTACTAGATATCTTACAAATTCTGTTTATCCAGCTTTCTTGTTCATTGTTGAAATCCTGCACAACCTAGTTTCAGTTTATTAAGTAATTTAAAAGAAATCCAGACAAATTTGCATTTTAGCTACTAAATAAGACAGGTAACTGAAAACTAGGTAGAGGTTTTATAAATCACTCCCTCAAAATGCATTCTCTGAGGATATAGTTTGAATGTTTATAGCTTGATATTATCGTAGTTTTATGTTGGGGTATGCATAGTGTCTTCTAATTGATTGTCCGCTGACTTACTGGGAAGATAAACACTTGCTTAGTGCATTATACTTAGAAGATCAAGGGGGAAAAACACAGTATCATGAGTCATTCTGAATGTTTCCAAACTAGATTGTGTAACTATTAATACAACCTTATAAAACCTACATGTCTATGTGTGTGTGTATTAATTGAATATATGTGTCATTGGAGAAGACAATTTACATAATTTACATCTCTGGGCTCTTTTTTCCCTCATTTGTAAAATGAAGTGGTTGAAATCCTATTCATTTTTTCCTTTTTGTAAATTTCTTTCACCTTTTACATACTTGCGAATTGTTTCTTGATAGGTGTTTATCTAAGTTTTTTCCCCAGTTGATTTTTTTAGATAAATGTGTAATACTTTGTTTTAAATGCTAAAGATATAAAATTAGCACTCTTTTTAATACCGTGAGACCAAATTATTCTTACTATATATTTGGTTGCATGCCTTTCAAGAATATTAGTTAGGAAAACGCTAGCTGTGGTAACTAATGATCCCCAAAATTTCAATGGCTTTACAAAATGCAAGTTTGTCTATTACATACAAAGTTCACTGTGATTGCTTGTTCCAGTTTAGCAGGCAGTTTTTCTTCACGTGAGGATTCTGTGGACCCAACTTTACTATCCACAATGCTTTGTTGACCTCAGTTTTTAGGAAGTGGAATTAAAAGAAGATCACAGGAAAGGAACACCTGCATTTAAAACCAGGGACTAGCACATATCAATTCCATTCATTCCACTAGCCAGAACCAGTCACACAGCTAGACCTGAATGTCAAAGGGGATTATAAATATAGAGCTTTTCTGAGAAATCACTTCCTGGTATGAACTGTGTTGTCTTTTAGTTATCCAAAACACTGTAGATATATTTGGAACAGATATTACAATCAGTTCCACTGATGTTTGTTTTTTAATCTATTATGCACTAAAAACATAAGAGAAATGAATGGATCATGAATTAGAAGTTGTTTTCAATGTATATGACTTTGTATGTGTGCATGTGTGTGTGTATGTGTGTGTGTGTGTGTGTGTGTATCCAGTAAGTCCTCAACACAGTGAATGAGTTCTTGGAAACTGCAACTGTAAGTAAAACAACACATAATGAAACCAATTTTACCAAAGGCTAATTGATATAAATAAGAGTTTAAGTTCCTATGGCATATTCCTGGCGACAAAAACATCACTAACTTCTAAATAAAGACCAAAACACTTTTAAACATTTAAACATCAAAATAAATGAGAGCTATACATAACATTTTTAAAAATTAATAAAAACAAATAAGATAATTATTCACCCAATTATCACAGTTCAGGGTTGCAGTGGCCAGAGCCTATCCTGGCAGCTCATGGTAGCTCATGTCACAAGGCAGGAACCAACCCTGGATAAGATGCCATTTCGCTTCAGCACACACTCACTCACACACCCACACTCACCCAGACTGGGACAATGTAGACAAGCCCATCAACTCACATGTACATCTTTGGTGTGCTGCAGGACACCTGAGTACCTGGACAAAACCCATGCACACACAGGGTGAACGTGAAAACTCCAGCTGAGAATCAATTTTTTTCTCATCACTATAACAAAATGACATGCAACGAAATGATGTTAGTTGAGGACCTGCTGTATATTCAACACATATTTCTTAAGCACTTCTCTTGAAAGACTCCATTATATTAAGCATGATGGCCCATAGAAAATAATTTAAAAATGTGTTGGGCTTTATAATATAGAAGAATAAATTAACACAAAAACTTCCAGCTGAATTACTGAACTCAATTATCAAGTGCTGTGTTAGATATATGCATCCTGTACACCCATGTACACAAATATATACATAAATATGTATGTATATATATTCCACAACAAAAGAAGCAAATACTTGTGATTTATGGGAAAGGAAAGTTTTACAATACAGATGATATGAGTAGGTGGGAGGGGAGGAGGGGCTGGGTATATTCACACCTAATGGGTGCGGTGAGCACCGTCTGGGCGATGGACACGCTTGTAGCTCTGGCTCGGGCAGGGCAAAGGCAATATATGTAACCTAAACATTTGTACCCCTGAATATTCTGAAATAAAAAATATATATGTAAAAATAATAAATAAAAACTTTTTTAAAAAAGAACTGACTCTTTAAAGAAAATATTATTTTTATAGATTGAAAATTTTAAGAAAATAATCCACAAAAAGTGAATATCTTAAACAAAGATTTTCAAAGGTATGTTGTGTTTAAGGAAATTATTAATAAATTATGTATTGACTGTCCCAGAGTGTATATGGATTAGAGTTCAGAGATAAATAAGATTTAGGTTTTAGAGGAACTTGCGTGCCATGGAGATTAGTTTGCACTGTAGTTTTTAGGGGACATCAGATAAAGTTCTTTGTTAAAGTAGTATGATGTAACTAAAATCTTCAGAAAATTAAACTGAGAAATGCGAATATTTTACTGCATTCATTATAAATTTGTAGGGCTGGTTTGCAAAACCCACTATAATCTAATAATCTGAACAAAACTTTCATCAGTTTGTTACCTGGGATTTTTCTTCTTTTCATCTCCTTTGACATTATACAAACATTTCCCAATATCTATTTCCACCATAAAGCTTTTTCTGACTATTCTAGTTGTCTTTTGATATTCATCTATTAACTCTCACAGAATTGATTTCACCCATCTCTCCCTCATATGCACATACAGTCTTATTTTTTCAATTACAATGTAGGCATTTCGCATCTAAGTATTGTGTCCTGTATTTGTTCTGCAGTTGCTCCAAGAGGTAAAGCAGTACTAAGCACAAAGTACAAAGCACAGTTACTTTGTTGATTGATTGATAAAAAAATCCTCTGTTTCACAAATGAAGTTGTTTAACTCAAGAAGTGGGAGCTCATGTGAGCACAATTGCAGGAAGGAACTGAAGGTATTCTCTGTAAAGATCACAATGTTTTCCCTATGTCAATAACGGAACCTGACAGAAATATGCTTTCATAAATCCATCAAAGCATTTTCTAAACACCTCAGAGGTTATTTTTTATAAAGAATGAACAGCTTTATTCTATGAGATATTAATGGCTAAGCTCCTACAGTGTTATCTGCTTGTGCAGTCTCAGACCAATTCTGTAGCAGTTGGAAATTTTCCAATTAATCATTGTAGATTGAAAAGAAATCTTTCTGAAGTAGTAAGTTGATAGGGGGAAGCTTCAGGAAATTTTAGTTCTAATAGAAAAGTATCTGCTATTCTTATGCCTAGTCTGTAAAATTAAAAAAAAAAAAAGATTGTGCAAGCCTTTTAAAAAATGTTAGTGAAATTTCTGACATAAGACAGTTCAGGATTTCTTTGACCTAAATCTGATAGTAATTTAGTGCCAATATTTTCCATGCTAACCCTAGGGTAAGCCTGAGTTTGAGCAAAACGAGTTACCTGTCTTGTCATAGTGTTTCAATTTGGAACTCAAATAAAACTCACACTTTATTTCCATTATTAAAGTGGCATTGTCTCTTCCAAAGGAGTCAAGGATTTGTTACCTCTACGGCTATCAACCCCCTGTGCAACTGTCCCATAATAATATTATCAACCTTGCATTGGTATATAGGTTTGTATTGATGGGAAGGCTTTAAGCATTCTTATTCAAATGCTTTCCCTGGGTGATTGCAATAACATGTATAGTTTCAAATTACAACCACAAGCTCAAAAATACTGGTTTTATCTGTGAGTGCCAGACTCATGTTTTCAACTCTAATAGATGATGTAAGGCACCTCTTCAAACTCCAGTACTGAGCTTGTCTTTTCTCTTTCTTTTCCCACAAAATGGTTTTGTGGCCTGTGTTCAGAATTCTGTTAAGTTGCACCACTATCCCTCCAATTAGCTACGCTAGATGTCTTATTTTGTGGTAACACCATCTCCCCAGCTACCCGAGCCAGATCCTGCCAACCTTAAATCCCCTCAGCTCCCATTCTTTCCATCTTTCTTAAGACTATTTAAGCTCAGCCTTGCAAAATCCCTTCTTCTAACTGTTCTTTCTACTACTAGCCTTTCTCCTGTTCCCACCTCTAGCTCATACTCCCCACTGCCACCAGAGATCCACATACCATTCTCCTATTTGGGACATTGTGCGGACCCTCACTGGCTACAGGACAGAGTGCATGAACCTCTTTACAATCAGCCAAGTCTCTTCAAGTCTCTGCAGGTTCATGCCCCACACCATTCTCACTCTCATTCTTTACTCCAATACCAAACTATATAAAGTCTCCATTGCTTACTCAGCCATTTCATTCCTTCACATCTGTTAGCATGTTTCTTTCTTCCTATTGTGCATGAAATCTCTGGGGGTTGCTAAACCCATACCCATTTTTCAACACCTTACTTATCTGACACACCACTGAAGTTACACTGGAGTATTTCCTAGTGTAGTGACTTACATTCCCTCCCCAAATGACTCTGTTTTATTTCTGTGCTTTTATATAATTATAGCATATATAATATTGATTTGCAGTATATTTTACAATTTACCTACCAAGTATGGTCTTTGCATGAGGAGACCTTGTATTCTTGTTCATAATTCTCTAACATATAGTGCAATGCCGAACATGTTTTACAGGCTTGTGTATTTTTGTTAAGCATAGCTTATCCCATTAGATTTTTGTAAGATAGTGTAGGAGAAATTATACCCATTTTAGATGAGGGTCAGTCATCATATCATACGGCTAAGTAAGTAAATGCATTAGGAGATAAGCTTAAAACTGCCAGTATATAACAATATTGTTGGCACTTACCCCAATAAATTATATTACTTTAAAATTTAGTTTCATATATACTTATTTATTATATTAAAGCCTTTTACATGCTAGATTTAAGTTATTTATTAATTTGATTACTGTGGCAGGTAATTGTGAGAGGCAGTATCCTTAGAGGTGAAGAACATGGACTCAGCAGTAGGACTTCCTGATTTAAATCCTATTTGGGCACTTTCTATTTGTGTGGCCTTCAGAAGGATAATTTAGTCCCTCTATGCCTCAGCTAATTCCTCTGTAAAACCTGCCTCATGGAATTGTTGTAAGCATTAAAGATGCTAATATAAATGAAATTTCAGTACCTGGGGCATATTAGACAATCTGTAAGTATTGTGATTTTTATAATCTAAAATTAGGAAGCATCCAGGAATCCTAATAAATGCACACGCACGAATATGTGTGTCTAAGATATGTGCATATCTATTACACAGACTAGGAAACTTCTCTAACCAAGATTCTGAAGTCTGATGTCTGTGGAATTAATTTGTCTGTGTTTTCTTGGTCTACATTCTCAGTTATTAGTGAACTAAAACTAGAATAGGACTTGGCTCTGAATACCTACTTTGGTTAAAGGGAGCTCTTTTCTCAGCTATGACAGATTCATAAAATCCACAAAGAGCCAGGGCTTTACAGAGTTGCTTTGAGAAAACTTAGTTGAGGAAATGCTGCATTTGTAAAGATGATAAATTAGGGGAAAGATATTTTTTGTAGAAGTCATTAAATAGTAAATGCTTTTTTCGCCCCGCGATTGAACATTTCCAGTGTTTTGAAACATGTTGCCTTTGGAGTTGGCTCCTTTCACCCGTGGGCCCACCTGAGAGCTAGAAACATTTTCTATAATAAGAAAAGGTTAATTGGAATTACCAAAGACTTTAGATATGATGAAGTCTGGGTGTGAAAACTAAATCAAGCACTCACTCTGTGTCATATAAGCAAAGTAGTGTAACTATTAATATTTTGAAATTTAATTTCATACCATCAGGCACAAAGTAGGCATTACACAGATATTTACTTGTCACTTTTTTGATATATGAGAAGTTAAAAATCAGTTTCTGTAAAGCTTTTACTCATTAATCCTTTTTAAGGCTTTTCAGTATTAGTACTTTATCCACAGAAATCCCTTCATTTAAGATAAGGACCAAGAGTTTCCTCAAATGTTTTTGTAACATTTTTCAAGCCTTATAATCTTACTAATTGATCACATTTGTTTGAATAGGTTTTCTTCTGTCTTAAATATTCTTAAAAATGGCAAGTTCTATAACTAAAGACAATGACTTAGGTATGATTTGATCATAATAGACTACATGAGAATTATCATGTTATAAATGATTATTTTAATCAATAAAGAAATACATGAAATTGTGAAATTTGCTTTTATGTTCACCTCATAACATTGCTGATTAATGTTAAATGAATATCAATTGAAACTCTTAAGGTGCTTTATAATTTTCTACCGTGCTTTTTGCTGCTAAGCCACATTTCTTTCCAATCATTTTTGTGCAATGAGGTTTTTGGACATAAGACATCCCTTGGGTAACCTTATAATTATTTTGATTAAATCTGTCTTGTTAAATTTGGCCCATCAGTTTAGCCTGTCAAGTTCTTGGAACATTATTCTGTCATCGTGCTTCCCAAAATTCATATAACACACATTTTCTGAGTTTGCCTTGAATATTTTAATGTAAGTCATTAATGAAATAGAAGACAAGGAAGCTCTGTGACTTTCTACCATCATCAAAATGGGCAGTGATTCCGCATCAGCATGTCAGTTAAGCAGTCGTCAATTTGCCTTGTTGCACAAATATCAATTGAAATTAGAAATGTGGAGACTTTTAAAAAATTCTTTGTGCTTATTTAATATTTGGATTTGGAAAAATGATGAAGTACTTTGCATAGGATGTTTCTTTCATTTCTATAAATTGAGAATAAGGCCATACTAATATTGAGCTTAAATAGTAGGTATGTTGTTGTTTGGTGCACTCATATTTCATGCTGGTCGGCATGACACAAGCACTAAAAAGTCCTGCTTTAGGACACTAAAGGGCACCATGGAAGATCTCATATTGAGCCTTCCATCTTGTAATCTTGTGCTTAGAAGAAAATAAGCCAATGCAGAAAAGCCCTTCTCTCCTGAACCACCTCCACACTTCCAGGTCCCTCTACTCCAGTCCCTGTTTGTCTCTCTAACACACACACACACACACACACACACACACACAGAGTCATGTGCACACACATTGCTAAAGTAACTGCTTTAGTAAAGAGGGGCCAATAAGAAATCAATTCTGATTTGAAGGAAAGAATTTTGGAGAGTCTCTATAAATTTCTGAGATGCGGGAAACTTTATTTATTTTTATTTTTTTATTTCAGCATATTACAGGGGTACAAATGTTTAGGTTACATATATTGCCCTTGCCCCACCCGAGTCAGAGCTTCAAGTGTGTCCATCCCCTAGTCGATGTCCACCGCAACCATTAGCCGTGTATATACCCAGCCCCTCCTCCCCCTCCAGTCTGCCTGACACCCAATGAATGTTATTACTATATGTGCACTTAAGTGTTGATCAGTTAATACCAATTTGATGGTGGGTACATGCGGTGCTTGTTTTTCCATTCTTGGGATACTTCACTTAGTAGAATGGGCTCCAGCTCTATCCAGGATAATACAAGAGGTGCTATATCACCATTGTTTTTTGTGCCTGAGTAGTAATCCATGGTATACATATACCACATTTTATTAATCTACTCACGTATTGATAGGCACTTGGGTTGCTATAAACAAAATGCATTTCCCCAACTTTTAGCATGGCATAGAGCATATAGCAAATAGTCAGTAATAACAAATATTTGTTGAATAAATGAAAAACAATTGTGTATAAAACAAATCATATTTATAAAAAATTTTAAGTGGCAAATATAATTAGCTATATATTTGATAAGTTTTTCTATGTTCCCTCTCAGGAATTGGCATGTTTTAGTCATATTTTAGCTTTCCATGAAATGTTTTATTTTAGAACATAAAATCATTCTTAAGTTATGAGGACTAACTTCCCTTTATTCTCAAGTGACTTAAATTTGTAGGAGTAGTGTTAATGAAACTGAAGGATATTTTTCTTAAAATAAAATGTGTGTTGAATGGGGCCTTGTCTAAGGATCTTCTATTTCAATATGACAGAAGCAAAAAACAATTTTGAAAATTTCAAGTTATCCATTTAAAGCAAACACAAAAACATATATCCAAACTTTGCTTCATTTTCCTTAATTGATGTTTAAACTTCGGATGCAACTATCTTTGTTTTTAAAAATTAAACCATAGTAATGCTCTGTTATTACTGTGTTGTTACTCTGTTATTACTGAGAACAATGCAATACTCTTCTATCTCCTCCCTTCTTTCCTCCTTTCCTCATTGCTAACAGTTGTTAAAATTAGACTTCCTTGTTTCCTTTTCTTTCTATGGAGTCTACAGTTTTAAGGTTTATTTCTATATCATCTTTTATGCCAGGAGCCAATTTGCACTTTATGACTGTCAAGGTAAAATATCACTAGAAATCAATCTCTCTGAATTTACAGTAGAAAAAGAACTTTGCTTGTAGAGAGACTTCTTTAAATTTTCTGTAATAAGAATTAATTAGAGAGGGATTGCAGCCATATTTCTTCTTTCTAAATCTGAGACAGAGGGGTGGTAATATTTCTTATGTCAACAACCATGTATATATAACTGCAAATATATTAAAAGGAATTTTATGGTGTACAACAATGAAAATCATAAAATTTTGATAATCTATTACAATACAATTATAATAATAGCTCTCATTGAGTATTTACCACGTGCTGTGTCTTACACTAACACCGTCAATATATCAATTAGAAATTTATCATATGCAGGTTATGATTTCAGATGAGAACTTATAAGCACTATTAAGCACTACCCTGAGCTATCTAGCATTGCTGTGTGTGTGTGTATGTGTGTGTGTGAAAGAGAGAGAGAGAGATTTTTGAGATATATTTCACACATCATAAAATGAACCAATTTAATGTGTTTTTTGATAAATTTATAGCATTGTGAAACAATCACCAAAATATAACTTTAGAGCATTTTTATCACCCTGAAAAGGAAACTGTGTGCAACTGTGACCTTCTCAGTCCTCATCATATTAACATTAGGCAACCACTAATCTATTTATTTTCTCTATAAATTGGTTAATTCTACATATTTCATATAAATGGAATTATGTAATATGTGTTCTTTTGTGACTGACTTCATTCACTTAATGTTTTTCAGGTTCAACCATGTCGTATCACCTATCAATACTTTATTCCTTTTTATTGACCAATAATATAACATTATATGGATATGTCATATTGTACTTGTCCGTTCATCAGTTGATGTGCATTTGAATTATTTTCACTTTTTAACAATTATGAATAAAGTTGCTATTAACATTCACATACAGTTTCATGCGGACATTTGTTTTTATTTCTCTTAGGTATATACGTAGCAATGGAGTTGTGGGTCATAAGGTAAAACTCCATGTTAATAATATGAGGAAGTGCCAAACTTTCTCAAAGAGGTTATACAATTCTACATTCCTACCAGCAATTTTTGAGGGATCCAGTTTTTCTACATCTTTGCCAATGTTTGTTATTAGCTGTCTAGTTTATTATAACCATCTGACTGTGTGAAGTAATATCTCACTGCGATTTTGATTTGTACTTCCATAATGACTAATGATGTTGAGCAAGTTTTCATGTGATCATTGGCCATTTGCATATCTTCTCTAGAAAATGTATATAAAAATCATTGCTGATTTTAATTGGATTATTTGCCCTTTTATTACTGAGTTGTAATTATGTGTGTGTGTGTGTGTATATATATATGTATATAGTGAATGCAAGCCCCTTATCAGATATATGATTTGCAATATACTTTCTATTCCGTGAGTTTCTTTTCACTTTCTGCATAATGTCATTTACAACACAAAGGCTGTAATTTTGATGAAATTCAATTTATCTGATTTTTCTTTTTCTCACTTGTGCTTTCAGTATCATATTTAACAAACTATGGCCTAATCAAAGATCATGATGATTTACATATATGCTTTCTTCTAAGTGTTTTTTAATTTATATTTTACATTAAAGTCTTCATAGCATTTTTTTGTTAAATTTTATGTGTAATATGCAAAAAAGGTCTAGTTTTATCCCTTAAAATGTAAATGCTTCAGAATCCTTTATTGACTATTCTTTCCCCATTGAATTGTCTTAACACCTTTGTGAAAAGTTAATTGACCATAAATGTAAGATTTTATTGCTGGATCCTCAATTCTACTTCATTGATCTCTTTGCTTGTCTTTATGCCAGTACGCGCTGCCTTTTTTTATTGTTACTGTTTCACAATATTGTGGGGGTACAAACGTTTTTGTTACATAAGTTGCTTTTGTACCGTTTGAGTCAACGTGATAAATGCACCCACGCCCCAGGTAGTGTGCCACAGTGTCTTGATTGCTGTGTCTTTGTAGTAAGTTTTAAAGTTGAAAAGCAAAGTCCTCCACACTTGTTCTACTTTTTCAAGACGGTTTTAGTTCTTCTATGTCCCTTACATTTCCATATAAACTTTAGGATCACATCCTGAAATTTTAGTAGGAATCACATTGAATGTAAAAGCCAATTTGGGAACTATTGCCATATTAACATGCTAAGTCTTTCAATCCATGAACACAGGATTTTTTCCCATTTAATTACATCTTCTTTCTATTTTTTCAATGTTTTATAATTTTCAATGTGCAAGTTTACATTTCTTTTGTCAAATTTATTCCTTGATATTTTGGCTTTTTTAAATGCTGTTTTAAATGGAATTTACTTCTTAATTTCAGTTTAAGAATGTTCATTGCTATTGTATAGAATACCACTTTAAGTATCTATCTATGTCTATATAAAAGTAAATATAGATAGAGAGATAAATGTAGATAACCCAGGTGAACTCATTTGTTAGTTCCAATGGTATTTTAATTTTAAATAAATAATAAATAAAACTATCTTTTCTAATAGTAGATTCATTAGGATTTTCTATATACAAGATCATGGAATCAGCAAAATGCATACATGTTTTATACATATACAGTCATGCATCGCTTAAGGACAGAGATAGTTCTGAAAAATGTGTCCTTAGGAGATTTTGTCATTGTGTGAACATCATAGAGTGTATTTACACAAACCTGGATGGTATGGCCTACTTCATTATCTAGCTCCATCACAATCTTATGGGACCACCATCAAACATGTGGTCTCTGTTGATTGCAATGTTATGCAGTGCATGACTGTGTATACAGATAAGCCATATATATGCCTATATATGTCTGAATGCCTTTTTATTTCTTTTTCCTGCTCGGTTGTGCTAGCCTAACACTCCAGTACAATATTGAATGGAAGTGGCGAAAGCTGGTATCTTTGTCTCGTTCTTGGTTTTAGGATGAAAGCACTCAGTGTTCCACCTTTATGTACAATTTTATGTGCAAGTTTTTTGTAGATGCCCTCTATTAAATTACAGAAGTTCCCTTCTATTTTTTGTATATTGAGTGGTTTGTATAAAAGGGCATTGGATATTTTTAAATTTTTTTTGCATCTATTGAGATGATCAGGTGATTTTTTTACATTATTCTATTAATACAGTGTATTGCATTGATTTATTTTTGAATATTAAGTAACATTGCATTTGTGATATAAATTGCATTTAGCCGTGGTGTATAATCTGCTTTACAAATTGCTGGATTCAGATTGTTAATTCTTTTTTAAGGATTTTTGCAGCTACATTCATGATAGACACTGTCTATACTTTTCTTAGGATGTTTTTGTCTGATTTTGGCATGAGATTAATACTGGTCTCATAAAATGAATTGGAAAATGTTCTATTTTCTAGAAGATTACATGACGGATTGATGTTAATTATTTAAATGTTAGGTAGAATTCACCAGTGAAGGTGTCTGGGCTTTTCTTTTAGGAAAAGTTTTAAATTACTTTTAAAATTAAAGTTTTAAATTGATTCAATCTCTTTAATTATTAGAGATCTATTCAGATATTCTATTTCTTCTTTAGTTACATAGATTTGTGTTATTTCTAGGAATTTTTTTTCATTTCATCTAAATTATATAATTTGTTTACATACAATTGTTCTTAGTATTTGCTTATAATAATTTTTATTGCTGTAATGTCAGTTGCAATGTTTCCTCTTTCTTGATTTTGATAATTATATCCTTTCAATTTCCTTGGTTAGCTTAGCTAAAAGTTCATCATATTTGTTGATCTTTTCATAGGACCAACTTTTTGGTTCGTAAATTTTTTGTATTGTTTATCTATTGTCTATTTCATTGATTTCCTCTCTAATGATTATTATTTTCTTTTTCTGCTTGTTTTGAGTTGTTCTTACTTTTCTGAGTTTTCATAATGCAGAATTAGGTTATTGATTTGAGATATTTCTTAATTTTTAATATAAGGCATTTATAGCCACATATTTCATGCTAAGCATTACTTTAGCTGTATTTTGTAAATTTCTGAGTGCTGTTTTCATTCATCTCTAAGTATCTTCTAATTCCCTTGGTGATTTCTTCTTTGGCTGATTCGCTATTATGGGATGTGTATTTTAGTTTTCAAATATTTGTGAATTTCACAAAGATTTTTGTTTTTGATTTCTGGTTGAATTGTATTGTAAATGTGGAATATACTTTGCATGATTTCAATTATTTTTAAATTATGGATTTTTGTTTTCTGATCTAACATATGATCATTTTCCTATCTACTTATTTTTATTATTTGTTGTCATTTTATTTATTTGTTTTCTTTCTTTTCGCCTTTTATTTATAAATTGAAAATCCAAGTAATCTTTGTGTATATTTATATACATACACATATATATATATATATAAAATATATGTATGTGTGTGTGTATATATATATAAACTTTAAGGGTTACTTCAATAATCACTTGCCATTTTATTTCATATTTCTTCAAGTATACCAGGGAGTGGGGCAGACAGGAATGCCTCTGCAGTGTCATCCTCCCAGCAGCCCTAGATAGAATGAGAAAGAGGTGACTTTCTCACACTATCCTGCTTTCCCAGAGAGAACAGTGGGGGACTGTTAGATTGATTAGCCTTGTTGACCTTCCCCTGCTGAGACTGAAGTCAGATTAGCTTCAATTTTGATGGCTCTTCTATGGTGAGTCTCTAAAATCAGCTCTCTCTGAATAAGGACATAACAGGGCATAACATGCCACTGTGGAGTTTAGTGGGCTGGACATTTTTTGTTTGTTTGTTTGTTTGTTTTAGCCTGCTCCTGGAGAAG
Organism: Propithecus coquereli; assembly: GCF_000956105.1. Lineage (NCBI taxonomy): Eukaryota > Metazoa > Chordata > Mammalia > Primates > Indriidae > Propithecus > Propithecus coquereli. Next base: position 1,292,628 of record NW_012148297.1, on the reverse strand, counting down.
CTTTCTCTCCAGTGGATAGCTACAGGATAATGAGGGCAAGTAGAGATGTATCTTTGCATAGACACAGGATTTTTGTAGCATTTGACTTTTTCCTTTAATCTCTGTGGGAGAGCTCTTCTCCAGAGATGGAGACTGCACAGGTTAACAAGCAAAGAGTCTCTCCTGCACATCAAAGATTTGGTTGGATATCAGGGTGTGCTTTCTTGCAACACAGGGCAATGGTGAGCCATGGAGGTACTTCTCATCACTTCTTCCTCCTCTCTCCTGAATCCATAGAACCTTTTCAAATCTGAGCAATGTATATGTTAGCACAACTGATTTCTAAGGTAGAATAAAATTTTCCTTTTATATTCATGGACTCATTTTAGCTAGAAGTTATTAGGATAGAAAAGGATGTTATTTTGAATATGTCCTTGAATTAAAATTTAATAGTACACCAACTCCTGAAAATACTTACACAAAATATAACAGTAGTATTTTTACTCAATATATTTTTGTATAGATCATGAGGGGTCAAAAGATTAATATTTTATATAGAGTTAGGACTTTATTTTTTCTTTTAGAGAACAAATATTTGTCACACACTTAAGTTTGGTAAAGAGCAACAGTAACAGATAGTAAGAAGAGGAATTACTCATAGTTGTCTGTATTATTTAATGTAATGTCACTCCCAGTGTTTAATCATATATCACATAGAAAAGAATAATATTTGAAAAGTAGACAAAAGACAAATTGAAGATAAATCTTAGCAAAAAGGTCACACTTTAAAGTCAGTATCCTGAAAAGATGAACTCATAGTTGGAAAGAAATGAGACATTTTTTAAGTCTTCTGACAAACCTTGATTAATTCAAGAAATGTTTCCTCTGCTGCTTAGCTTCTCTGCACTCACACCATCTGCCCATCCTTAGCTTTGGTTTCCATGCCACTTATGAAGTAACATAACATGAGATGATTCATTAAAAATTTTTGAAAAACATCCCCTGTATAGGCCCATAGAAAGCACTCAGTAGCTGCTAATTTTATAAAGATTCAGATGTAAATGATTTGTAAGGAAGAGTCCCTAAAGTTCAGGAATTCAGTCTGAGTACCTATGGTTAGTCATGGAACATAACATTCAGAACATGTAAAATGCCCTGAAGTTGATAGTTACTGTTTTGTAGCACATCCTTGGAAGCCAGCTTTAATTATTCCAACTCAAACTGAAGGGTTTTTTTCTCTGAATTTTTATGGCATTTGTAGTTTTTAAATACTATGGATTGGCTATTCATTGTCATGAATTTTCCAAGTATAAGAATTTTCTGTGCCTCATTAATTGAAGGCAGTGATCAGACCTTTCAAAAATATGGCAAACATTGTAATAAAGACTACTACTTGTTGATTGCCTCCTTATTGCCCATCCACTGTTGCACCTGTAAATGTTTCCTTCCCTTTTTACTTTTGAATTTCATAGCAAGGAACAACATGCTTAAACTCAATGAATTTTTTATCACCTATTTTATGCTAGGCTTTATGATGGATGCTTTCATCATGTGCATTTAATTTTATCCTCAATAAGACTATGTATAATTTGCTATGTATTCCCATTTATCAGAGATTAAGTGAGATTAAATGATGTGCTTGAAGTCACACAGTTAATAAGTAGTAGAATTCATTCCTAATATGGCATGGCTGCAGCAGCACTGTATTAGAAGGGAGTATCATCGTAATATGATGTAGTGAAGTGTTAAAGAAGAGAGATCCGTTAGATCAAGAGTCCCCAACGTTTTTGGCACCAGGGACCAGTTTCACGGAAGAAAGTTTTTCCACAGACCGGGGTGGGGGGGCAATGGTTTAGGATGATCCAAGTACATTACATTTATTGTGCAGTCAAACCTCTCTGCTAGTGATAATCTGTATTTGCAGCTTCCCCCCCGCACTAGCATCACTGCCTGAGCTCCACTTCAGATCATCAGGCGTTAGATTCTCATAAGGAGTGTGCAACCTAGATTCCCTCGCATGCTCAGTTTATAGTAGGGTTTGTGTTCCTTTGAAAATCCAATTCTGCTGATGATCTGACAGGAGGTGGAGCTCAGGCACATGATACAGTTGAAGCTTCACTAACTTCCCCCCTCCAGCCACTCCCCTCCTGCTGAGTGGCCCAGTTCCTTAACAGGCCACACACTGGTACCAGTCTGCATCCCAGGAGTTGGGGACCACAGTGTTAGAGCTCTCTTAATTTATTGTACCAAGACTCTTGAGGCCCCAAAAGATACCAAGTTGTACGTGTTTTTTCAAAAACTCAATGCTCCTTCCAATTGGGTGGAATGGTTTTTAATGTTAGCTGATCAACTGAAGTTAGGCAATCTATATTAACACATTTAAAAAAAAACTTTTTAAATATATTTGTTTCATGGATTTTCAATGTTTATATCTTTCAGAGGAGTTTAGAGTAGTGTGTATGCATATGTATATGTATGTGAGTATAATTTGTTCTATTTCAATATATTTTTAATTTGTATTTTCCTTGGTAGTAACTATTGTAGTTTAAACTTAAATCACTCTATGTGCTATTAATGTGTGATATGTTTATTTTGTGTGTGTGTAGTGGGGAGGTTTTTTTTTAGGCATGTTATATCCTCAATTATCTTCCCAAATATGCTTAAGTTCAGAAGCAAAACAATTTTATACTAATTTTTAGACATCATTGATCTAATATGCATAAAATTATTAATTTTTACATCTGTAATTTTAATCTGTTTCTAAGAAAAATTGTAAAAGTGATATTTTCTTATTTTACTTGCCTTATGAATGTATACTTGACATATGAATGAATGTTCACATAAACATACTGTTCATATCAATATTAAGCAATGCTGCAAGCTGGTGATAAATATGAACGACTCATTTCAAGACGCTGTACTGTTGATGTCTGCAGATGTACAGTCTATGCTACTTTGCATATGGTGAGCCCTTGTCATATTTGTGAGGCCCTTCCATGACCAATAAGGGGGCAAAGATAAGAAGTTGCTCTGTCTTCCAAATTTTTCCTTGACAAAATCTTTTGAAATAACATACCATAAATGAAAGATTGTTCTAAGTGTTATTGTTAGGGACAGAAAAACAAGAGGTAATGAAATGTTAGGGCCAGAAAAATAAGAGGTAATGGAACGGTAAGAGCAGAAAAACAAGAAGGAGGAAACAGTTAAAGAAAAACAATAAGGAGGGAATAGTTACAGAAAAATAACCAGGGAAAACAGTTATTTCAGCCTTAGAGAATGGGGTACTTAGACCATGGAACAGTGACCACCAGTCAGAAAATAGAAAAACACCATAAATGGCAACTTTCCTCATCACATGTATAGAAGAAAGGAATGTCTGGAACATAACCTTTGAGTTATGCCTGTATCTGGAAAAATCCAGACTCCAAAACCCATGATATATAGTCATAAGTAATTATAACTGACCTTTACATCAACATATACTACTAGCATATAAAAAGAAAAACATAGAAGAAGACAGTGTCTTCTCCACTCACAGAGACAGACCCATTTCCTCTTAGGAAATGTACTTTCGCTTTGCACCCTTAAACTTTCCTTACAATAAATTCTTCAAGCATACTTGCTGAGTGTCTGCCATATCTCTCCATAGCATGAGCCAAGGCTTGCAATTCTCCAAGCCAGGTGCCCAAGAACTGGGGCAACACTTCAAAGTCCAGCCGTGGACAGGACCATGACATTATGAAAACACAAAGTGAGTTCTATCATTAGGACTTTAAACTCGTATTAATTATTTTGATGATTCTGGGTGAGTAGTGAGTAGAGCCTTCAAAAACTAAGAAGAATTTAAGTAAGGTAAATTTTAAAACAAAAGAGGTTGAATTCATTTTTTTAAGTAGAGTCAGGCTGTTTTTCCCCCTACAATACTGCAGATGGAATCTTAAATATTTTTAATAAATGAAATGTATTCTGCTTTCAAAACATATCCAGGCATTTGTGAAGAAAAAATGTAAATTTCCCTGACATTGTAGTGATAAGGCTTTACATTAAATCTTCATTGTCTTCTTTCTTGAACCTACTGCAGGAATACACAATCCTGAGGGGAATTTCATTGGCATGTTGCTGAACAGCTTGATGTCCTCAACTGGAACACAGCAAGGTGCACAACAGGCCACCTGATTTTTTTCATTGCAGAGAAAAAATGGGAAGCCGCAAAGAAGAAGAATTTCATTCACTTCAGTTATTTGGTTAATGTTCATTCTGAGAAACATGAAATGTCTCATTCAGTTTAATGTATGCAAATGAAGCCTATAGAAGAAGACAGAAATCAAATGGCAAAAACTTCCCCAGATGTTGCAACTGAGAATGAGACAGTTCTGTACCAGGTTTGAGGGGGATGCCAAAAAATATTGTTTAAGAAGAGGCTGGAGATTGTATCAAAGTCCTTGGCAGATGTGAAGGAGGTTAACAATTTGGGATTCAAATTAAGAGGAAGGAGAATAACATCAAAGAACTTTCATTTTTTTTTCGCAGAGTCTTACTCTGTCACTCGGGCTAGAGTGTAGTGTAAAGTGCCGTGGCGTCAACTTAGCTCACTGCAACCTCAAACTCCTGGTCATAAGCGATCCTCCTTCCTCAGCCTCCCAAGTAACTGGGACTACAGGTTCATACCAAGACGCCCAGCTAATTTTTTTCTATTTGTAGTAGAGATGGAGGTCTCACTATTGCTGAGGTTGGTCTCAAACTCCTGACCTCAAGGCATCCTCCTGTCTTGGCCTCCCAGAGTGCTAGGATTACAGGCATGAGCCACCACGCCTGGCCAGAACTTTCATTTCTTAAAAATTAATTTTATTTTCATTTATCATTGAAGTTGGAAAAGGAGGTTTATGACTATGTGTTCCCTTGATAAATGAGTGTGTATATATAAGGAAATTATCCAAATAATTTAGTCTGTAGAAGCCCTTTGGCCTGAAACACCCAGGTAATTGAAGCAGAAGAAGAATACTGACTGTTTTGGGCTCTGTTCATTTGAATTATTGCCACATTATCAGCTCATTTCCTCTTACAGTTTTTATTGCATTTAAATAGTAAAATAATAGATGTAGCTGTTCTTTGAAAACTGTAAACTGTGCAAAATTTTAGTTGCTATCCTTAGCATTGTTATTATAACCATCCATAAATTCTATATCTCTAGTGCACATGTTATATATTTTGGCCATAGACATCATTGACTATTCTATTTATTTACTTTGCCTTTACTTAGAGCTTTCCTTTCACATGTTTGTGGGTTTGTTATGCTTTCTGATGGACTTTTAAAAGTGTAGTCTCTGAAGACCCCACTATTCAATGCAAAGCTATCTATAAATTGGTTTCCTGAAATTTGGCTTTGACTCTTAAGGAGCAACTTAGTCCCTTGATTTTTTAAAAGAGATTTATATTTTAAAGCATTTAAGGTACATATTTTTTGAGGCAGGGTCTCACTCTGTTGCCTGGGCTAGACTGCAGTGGCACCATCATTGCTCACTGCAACCTTGAACTTCTAGGCTCAAGCAGTCCTCCTCCCTCTGCCCCCGCAAATGCTAGGATTACAGGCTTGAGCCACCATGCCCAACTCATTTAAAATAATTTTTGTTTATTAAAGAAACTAGTCACATAATTTGAAGGTTAATTTTAAAAGTTTTAAGAAAACCTGTAAATGCTATATCATACAATAGCTTACCAATCCTTTTCATTAGAGATTCGTTGATTTTAGCTTTTTATTGACCTCTCTGTTTCAAAATATGCATATACTGATATATCTCAGTTTATTAGTTTTAGACATTATTAACTTCATGTTATAGTAGATTGGACATTTAGAGGTGATGAACATAACACTTTCCTATTTATTTTCTTTCGCATTCTTACAATGTTTGATTAAATCAATAGTCAACATTTAAGTTAGTAAAATTTGATAGATATCATTTACTACTGAACCATATATATATATATATATGAATACACACATTTTTTTTTCTTTCATGGTATTTTATTTTATACAGAATTTTCTTTTCCTACAGTTAACGATTAGCCAGTTCTGCATTTGCTTAATTTTTGTGGACATTCTGCTTTATATGTCCAAATAGTCCAACATATTCTAAAACCATTAGCAATATAATTTTAATATGCTCGAATGCTTCAAATACTTTATCAGTTCATTTTTGTTTTCCCTGCTGGTATGTCTCACACCCCTTGGTTCTCTTTCACCCAAAAGGAATGCTTGCTCTCTAGGCCAGAACTCTCATCTTGTATGTTCCTTTTGTTCCTCTTCTGTGTTGGAAGGCATGTGAATATCTACTAAGGGCAGGACCGGATTCATGAGTATGCAACTTATGCAGGAGCCTGTTTCTTCCGTTTTCAAAAATGATTTCATTTCGTTTAATCGTATTCACCCAATGCTTTCTATTAAATGGCCTATAGAAAATTTTAAAAATTAAATTCTTTCATCTTATAACATCTTTATTCCTTATTGCAATTTGTTCATAAAACTTCAGGTTGAAAATCCCTTGTTCGCAGAATTGCGAAGGCGTTTCTGTACTGTCTTCTTTTCTTCAGTGTTATTGCTAAGTGTGTGTCAGTTTCATTCTCAGACAATATTGACAAACTTTTTTTTCCTCTGAGAGCTTTTAGAATTTTCTCTTTATACTGGATGTTGCACATATTTGTTTTTCTTTTTCCATTCTAGCTAGACTCAATAAGCCTTTGTGTTTGTAGACATGTGAGTTCTAGTTGTAGGAAATTTTTCTTTTATTACACCTTGGAAGTTATCTTTTCTCTCTTTTTTTCTTCCCCTATTAGTTTTCCTATGTGTTGGCTGCCAAATTTTCCAAAATAATTGTCTAATTTTTCCCTTTCTTACTATTTCCCATTGTTTTATCAATCTATTTTAACTTCTTACTGATTACGTCAAGGTTATTTTCAATGACTCTCCTGAATTTACAACTCCAGTTATAGTATTTTATTTTGTAAAGGTTTTTTGCATTTTCTGAACATTCATTTTTATAGTACAAGGTTTTTGTTTTATATATGCAATATATAATAATAGCTTTAAGTTATTAATGATAGTTTATTTGCATGAAATGTCTTCTTCCTTTTTGCAATATTATTTATTCTTTAAGTCCCTTTTTTTGTTTCTCTTTGTTTTTCCCCTTTCTTCCATGTAATAAGCTTTCTCAAATGGCTGCTGATTTTTAGATGTCTATTCATATTTAGGAGTAAGGCATGAAATAGCTAATTAGATAGTCAGTGTTCATCGTCAAGCTTGCCAATATCTGAGGAGCTTTTTCTTTCTCTGAGGGCCTTTTTCTCTAGAAAATACACATCTCGTCAGGGATGCATAATTTGTAAGGTCTAATGAAAATTGGAAATGCAGGGCTCCGTGTTTAAAAATTTAAGAATCTCAAAATGGCAACAGCAGAACATTATACTAAAAGTCTGGCCCTTCAAAGCCCATGGCCCTGTGAGACCGCATAAATTGCATGCCATGGAGCTGGACCTGCCTCTGGTAGATATTCACCTGATCTCCAGTGTTCTGGGAACTGCAGTCCTCTGTAGTGAACAGATCTTGGCTGTTTAGACTTTCAATTAATTCCGTACTTTTCAGCCCTGTGCCTCGTTCCTACCCTCTTTTCTGACCTTTGTCTTCCATTTTAAAGTACCTTTTTAATTTCTCCTGAGACTAAAGACTATATATGCTGAGGGTGGAGTGATATGTTTTCTAACAGAATAGCAAGAGGCTGGCACCTTGGTGCTCATGCTCCCTGCACACCACTCCCAGCTCAGCCCTACACCTTAAATTTTCATTCTGGGAACCTTTTAAGTCCAGGGTCCTGTGAACGTTTTATCTTTTTTATTTCTCCCTTTAGAAGTTTTCCAGCTAACCTGACTCCTTAATTTTCATTAGTCACTAAAGATTTATTGGTGTTCCTGCTAATGAGAAAATGAGGTGCGATCAAAATCTTAACCAAATCTAAGCATGGAAGAAGATAAGAATCAGGAGAAATGGCACTGTTTAAAATGGACACTGTCCATTTTTGGTGGTTTGCTTCTCTAAAGTCACATTAAGCTCAACTTTACTTTTTTATTTTATATGGCAGAAATACCATTACATCTTTATATTTTAAAATATACTCCTGTGAAGAGACTAAAATTATTCTTTTTTAAGTACCCACTTTGGAATCTTTATGATGTTCCCATTAGATTGCTGCAATATATTCCAATCAAGGGATCTCTTGAAAAACACTTGGAAAATTATCATTTGGAACTTTTTACTTATCATCCTGGAATACAAAAGGGCATTGAATGTATGCAATTACACCATCTTGTTATATGGGGAGAGGAAGTGGTGAACATAGAATAAAATATTGTACACATACCCCTTTTCTTTGTTTTTACAAATAGTCATGAAACTTTAGACCAACAATAGGCAAGCATTCAATGAACTGCCTATACTCTTCCACTCTTGATGTCTTTGGATGTTAGCGTAAGGACATAGCAAGGGATTAAGGGGACCGGCTGTGGTATCAGAAAGATTTGAGTTGTGAGTCCAGGCTCACCACTTACTAGCATAGAAATGTTGGGTAAATTATAAACTCAGTCTAAGCCAAAGGTTTTCAAATTTTCTGCATGCCAGAATTACCTAGCAGTTAAAATATATATTCAAGGCTTTCCTCACCCCAGATCAAATAAATCAACCTCTGGGGATGGGGCCCCAGCCTACCAGAGCTCTCTTGGTGATCCTAACAGGCAGCAAGCACTAAGAACTGCTGCCTCTAAACCTCATTTGTCTCATCTTTAAAATGGCACCAGCTTTAAGTAACTGGTATTGCAGTGTTATTTTAAGGACTAAATGAAGAAAATGCATGTGAAAAAACATAGCACGATGCCTGGAACACTATAAATAATTCATATCTCTCACTCCCTGGCTGAACTATAAATACAATTAAAGGAGAGATTATATCCTTCTTATTCACTGTTTCCTGTGTGGCACACAGAAAGTGCTTAAATGTATTTGGTGGTTCAATGAATCACTTACACTGTCTTTTAGAGCGGGAGACATTCAAATGTTGAGTTTTTCTCAGCCTCAGAGTCCCTTATTAAAACAAATATTGACGGTTTCTGCTGCGGAATCTAAATTTCTCTAAAATATTAGTTCTAGTTATTCTTTCTTTCAGGCCGATAGGGTACCATATCCAACATAGGCCTGTGTCTATCACCTAATCTCCCTATAGAACTTTTTCTTTATTCCTCCATCTTTCTTCCCTTCGCCCTTACTTCTCTCCCTTCTTCCTCTCTTCCTCTCATTTTCCTTCCTCCTTTTTCTTTCTTTCCCCTTTTCTCCTTCTTTCTTCTCCTTATCTCTCTCTCCTTCTCCCTTTACTTGTCCATCTCCCTCATCTTTCCGTTTCTGTCTCCATAATGGACAACCTCTCTTAAAACTTTTGGTACCAAGAGAAATTGCTCTTCTCTTAACCTTGCCTGAAAGCATCCTGTCTACTCTGCTCACTTACCCGAGGGCAGTAATTTTGGATTTGTCTTCTGAGGTACAACACCCTCCTTGCTTGTACTTCAGTGTTTCATATCAATAATTGCGCATCTTTTTAAATGACAAAAAATACAGGTCTTAACTCCAGCATTAATATTTTTCTCTTATGTAGCCCATTAAAGTGTTATTTATTAAACAATTTTTGCATTCGTTCCACTATGAGTCGTTGTCATGTAAGAGCCTTTTATAGGCACTAAAAAGGGTGGACGTATACTTTAAAAAAATTATTTCTGAGTATTATGGGGGTACAAATGCTTTGGTTACATAAATTGTCTTTGTATCACCCAAGAAGTGTGCCCATGCCCCAGAAAGCACTCACCGCATCTGTTAGGTGTGGTTTTACCCATCTTGTTCTTTCTGCTCCCACCTGCCCAACATCTGATGAATGTTACTTCCCATGTGTGCACATTAGTACCAATTTAATGGTGATACATATGGTGTTTGTTTTTCCATTCTTGTGATACTTCATTTAGAAGAATGGGCTCCAGCTCCATTCAGGATAATACAATAGATAGTTCATCTTTTTATGGCTGAGTAGTACTCCATGGTATACATATACCACATTTTGTTAATCCACTTATGTATTGATGGGCACTTGGATTGTTGCCACATCTTTGCAATTGTGAATTTTGAATTGTGCTGCTATAAACATTTGGGTGCAGAAGTCTTTTTTATAGAATGCCTTTTATCCTTTGGGTAGATACCCAGTAGTGGAACTGCTGGATGAAATGGTAGTTCTACTTTTAGTTCTTTGAGGTATCTCTATTTACTTCCCATATAGGTTGTATTAATACTAATTTGCAGTCCCACCAGCAGTGTACAAGTGTTCCTATCTCTCCGCATCCACGCCAACATTTGTTGTTTTGGAATTTTTTTTTATTTATTTATTTCAGCATATTATGGGGGTATAGATGTTTAGGTTACGTATGTTGTCCTTGCCTCCCCCTCCCCCCCAAGTCCGAGTTTCAAGCATGTCCATCCCTTGGATGGTGCACATTGCACTTTTTGTGTATGCAAATACCCGTCCCCTCCTCTCCTC
>NW_012148297.1:1276434-1278236 GCF_000956105.1 Propithecus coquereli | reverse complement strand
TCTCAAAAAAAAAAAAAAAAAAAGACCTAGATACATCAGTCAAAGGACACAATGACGGTACACTAGAGTCATGCTCTGAGCTGGAGCCTGTCCTTTCGGAGTTTACAGTCTAACAGAGATACAGAGAAGCCAGCAATACAATCAACCACAATCCTCTCTGACATTACAACATAATGAAAGAAACAATATTACTAGAAAAATGAAAGAAAGTATTTCTAACATAAATTGTTTTTAAAACCTTTTAAAAAAAGAAAAGTGATTTGTGTTTGTACAAACTAAATTATCAAACATCAAAATCAAGACATCCAAAGAAGGTTAAATGCTATCAAATATAATAGGAAGAATTCTGTCATGTTTCTAGCCCTACCCATTATAATAATTAGTGCCTATTTTCTCCTTCAATTTAAGAAAAGTGGAAATCTTATAATCATTTTTTCAGACACTTCACATATTAACATATATAATCTGTAGTAACTGTCTGGTATAGCTGGCAAGGAACCTCATTGACTTGACCGCTACTAAACATGAGTGCCTGTAATTTAGGTCTATCGGAGTTGCGGTGAGCAAACACTCCCTAGCCCTTAGCACCATTTCACACAGTTGTATTCTCTACCATACATTGCCTGCTGCCTGCTAATAATCTGTTTTGTGGTTGTCTCTCAGGGTGGTTCCCCAGGGTAGGGCACAATGATAATTTCACATCTGCATGCTTTTCATTTATTCCAAAGTGAGGGCAATTGCTATAGAATGAATGTTTGTGCTCCCAAAAAATTCATTTGTTAAAATCAAATCCCCAATGTAATGGTATTTACAGGTGGAGCCTCTGAGAAGTGATTAGGTCAGGAGGGAAGAGCCCTCCTTTATAGGATTAATGTTTTTATAAAAGAATCTCTTGTGAGAACTCCTTTACCCCTTCTAACCTGCGAGGTTACAGGGAGAAGATGGCCTTAATGAACCAAGAAGTGGGCCCTTTTCAGATACCAAATCTGCCAGCACTTTGATTATGGACCTCCTAGACTCTAGAATTGTGAGAAATAAATTTTTGTTGTTTATAAGGTACTAAATCTATGGTATTCTGGTTTGCAGCCCCCCAAAAAAGAAGGCAGAAATTGGTACTGAGAATTGGAGCACATCTGCAACAAATACCTAGACATGTGGATGTGGCTTTGGAACTGGGTAATGGGTAGAAGCTGGAAGAGTTTTGAGGTTTATGCCACAAATAACCTACATTGCCATGAACAGGTCATTAAGAATGATTGTGGTAAGGGCCCAGAAAGAAAAGAAGAGAGCTGTAGAGAAAGCCTCAATCTTCTTAGAGAATATCTAAGTAATTCTGGACAGAAAGTTTGCAGAAATATAGACGGGACAAGCCATTCTTCTGAGGTCTCAGATGGAAATGAAAAGCATATTATTGAAAACTGGAGGAAAGGTGATCCTTATTATATTAATAAATTGGGAAAGAACTTGGCTGAATTGTGTCCATGCCCTAGTGTTTTGTAGAAAGTAGTATTTGTGAGGGCTGAAATTGAATTTTTTCCTAAGAAAATTTCTAAGCAAATTGATAAAGCAGTGGCTTGGTTTCCCCTGATAGCTTACAGTGAAATGTGAGAAGAGAAAAATAATTTAAAGATGGAATTGTTTATCAAAAAAGAAGAAGAACTTAAAAATTTGGGAAATTCGTAGCCTATCTGTGTTGAAAGGAATGAGAAAGCCTATTTCTGGAGAGAATATTAAGGATGCAGACAAGGGAACTTTTTTTTTTTTTTTTGAGACAGAGTCTCACTCTCTTGCCCGGGCTAGAG
>NW_012148297.1:1273022-1276384 GCF_000956105.1 Propithecus coquereli | reverse complement strand
GAATGGTACTTCTACTTGTATCTCTTTAAGGTATCTCCATATTGCTTTCCATAGAGGTTGCACTAGTTTGCAGTCCCACCAGCAATGTATGAGTGTTCCTATCTCTCCACGTTCATGCCAACATTTATTGTTTTGGGACTTTTTGATAAAGGCCATTCTCACTGGAGTTAAGTGATATCATGTGGTTTTGATTTGCATTTCCCTGATGATTGGAGATGTTGAGCATTTTTTCATGTGTTTGTTAGCCATTAGTATGTCTTCCTTTGAAAAGTTTCTGTTCATGTCCTTTGCCCACTTGTAATGGGGTTGTTTGATTTTTTCTTGCTGATTTTCCTGAGTTCTACATAGATTCTAGTTATCAGCCCTTTATCAGATGTATAGCATGCAAATATTTTCTCCCTTTCTGTAGGTGTTGTCTTTTCACTCTAGTGATAGTTTCTTTGGCTGTGCAGATGCTTTTTAATTTTCTCATGTCCCATTTTGTTGTTGTTGTTGATTCTGTGATTACTTTTGGGGTCTTTTTCATAAATTCTTTGCCTAGATCAATAAAACAGACATATAGTTGACCTAAGAGAATGGCAAAAGCCTGAGCAAGTCTCAAGCAAATAAGCCGACTATTAGAATACAGTGTGATATATGCTGTAGGGCAGACATAAAGTGCCCTCCCCATACCCCGCAGAGTGCAAATAGCAAGGATCCCTCCCTCAGTTCTGGCTACTTTGGAGGCAGGTCCAGAGGTCAGAAGAATGCCTCTTCAACTCTAGGGAACCCACTTCTGATCACCCAACTGCTTCTGGTGTTTTTCTTATCTAAAAGAAATACAGTGCATGGTAATCTTTTATTCCAAACACCATATCATAGGTGGAGACTGAAAGCCTGTCACTGTTTGTTGCTGCTGTTTTTTAACAGCTAACACAGGTATTCTGGTGATGCTATTGTGCTACTTAGTTACCCTGAACATAATACTTTTACACTGTATTCATGGTACATTATGTTTTTTTACTATTGAGTACTTATGTGTAAATAAGTATAAGAAAATGACTGCTTATTAGAAGAATATGACTTCCGAATCAGGAATGATAGTGATGTCACATAACCACACACTATCCACATGGGTGGCTGTGATAGTGACACATTTGATTTCTGATGGTTCAATGTTAATGAACTTTATTTCCTGTTCAAAATTGTTAAAAATGCTATAAAAATTATCTTCAGGTTATGTGTATAAAATGTATATGAAACATAAATGAATTTTGTGTTTATACTTGGGACCTATCCATAAGATATCTCATGTATGCAAATATCCCCAAATTTAAAATATTCAAAATTAGAAACACTTCTGATCCCAAGCATTTCAGATAAGATGGTAAGAGATTCTAAAAAAAATTATTTTCAAGGTTCCTATTTCAATTAATTGTATGTTTAGTGGTCTGCCCTTTATAACCACATAAGCTGCACAAATAATAATTTTGTCCACCTAAATACATGCACATTGCCCCTATCTCATAGCTGCTGGCCTATTCAACTAGCACTTCTGTGAAGACAAGTTCTTTTTCATTTACCACTGCGTTGCCAAGAGTACATACATATTGCTGTACACAAAAGACACACAGTAAATGTTTGCTAAATTATATTATTAAAATGTTGGGACAGATCTTCTGATAATAAATACATTAACATTTATGCTGGCCTTGCCAAGATATAATGGCATTTAACAGTGTGCAGACACAGATGCACAATACAAAATTATCTCAATGCCTGGCTTTTGTTTTTTCTGCTCTGATTCGGAGGTAGGTAAGTTGTATCCTGAGCAAATTATAGACTTGGCAAAGTATTCTTCATTACTTTGATCTCCAAATCTTGGTTCTTTCTTTTTCTTTAGCATTAATGTGTCTCTTTAGCTAGGTTTAGAATTCACCTAATGTGAAGAATTGTTTGGGCTCCAAGTCTTCCTAATATCAAGCACTGTGTCTTTCATCAAAGTCTGAAAGGATCTGACAGGTCTATTTTGTGGGCCTTTTGCATTCTCAGGGGGCTCTTTTTTCTTCCCCAGGGGTGATTTTTTCTCTTCAGAAATCCAGTTTCCCCTTTTCTTTAGCTACCTCTTTTGAGTACAGAGAAATACTGTCACTCTATCTGTCATGTTCACTTGTTAATTGATGGATTTTCCTTTGAAATAAAATAGTTGCTGCCAAAGCATTATCTAAACCAGACAGTGCACTTCAAATGTTTCATCTCTGAGCGGTAAGTCTGATAGAATCCTTTTAAACATTCCTGCAGCCAGGGAAGGTAATAAAAAGGGTCATTCCAAAGTATTTTGAAACCAAAAAGCAACTACTGGGAAATAGCTAAGCTTGGGCTTCAGGAAGACCATCCTGGTAGCTACAGCAGCTGAGGGGCCTAAGTTCTTAACTTTTAAAATGCTGGGATATTCCCTATCCTGTCTACCTTACACACATGTGTCTGGAAAATACTCTTCATGGAAATCCTCTCGTGACTTTTATGTCCTTCTGTTTTGCCTGGTCAGGTGAGCACTTTGACCTCTTCTCTGGAGCCAAACATTATTTTTTAACGATAATATAATTTAATATTATTCTACCTTTTTTGTAATGTGCTGATACATGTTTTCTTGCTTTATTCATCACTTCCACTTCTGGTTATGAGGCTTTGACAACAGACTACAGTGCTGTTAAGTGATGTAACTTCTTTACAAACAGATGCAATAGTACCATAGAAATTATGATTATAAATAGCAACTCTATAATCACTACTAATTCATCAATAAAAACATTTATTTAGGCCTGGTGTTGTTTTTTGTCTATAAAATAGGAAACATAATGAAATTAGAAATTATTATGAGATGTAATAAACATAATAATGCAAAAGAGATTAAAAGATGGTATAATTCATGTCTGTGCTTAGAATTCATCTAATGTGAGGGAATTAGATCCAGAGAATATAAGTGACTTGTCCAAGTGTTCATAGCTGAATATTGGCAACATTAAGGCTTGAAACTTCACAAATCACTCCTTATCAAAGGTATCTAAGATTTCATGTTGGGAAGGGGTGAGCAAGAGATCCTGACCTGAATGTTTAGGCAGTTAGACAGGAGAGATAGGAAAGAGAAATAGAAGTGAATGATGAGCCAATGAGTCAGAAACAGTGAGGCTAACCTTAGGCTACCACCTAAAAAGACCTAGATACGGCCGGGCGCGGTGGCTCACGCCTGTAATCCTAGCACTCTGGGAGGCCGAGGTGGGTGGATCACTGAAGGTCAGGAGTTCGAGACCAGCATGAGCAAGAGCGAGACCCCCGTCTCTACTAAAAAAAAAATAGAAAGAAATGATCTGGACAACTAAAAA
>NW_012148297.1:1254716-1270977 GCF_000956105.1 Propithecus coquereli | reverse complement strand
GTGCCACCATGCCCAGCTAATTTTTTCCATTTTTAGTAGTTCGGCCAATTTCTTTCTATTTTTAGTAGAGACGGGATCTCACTCTTGGTCAGGCTGGTCTCAAACTGTTGAGCTCAAGAAATCCTCCCACCTTGGCCTCCCAGAGTGCTAGGATTACAGGTGTGAGCCACCACGCACAGTCAGACAAGGGAACTTTTAAAAGGAGATGATCAGCCATGTCGACAAAAGCCAGGAGCTGCTGTTCAAGACAATGGATGAATGACCCCAAAGGCAATTCAGAGATCATCGGAGCTACCACTACTATCACAGGCCCAGAGTACAAGGGCCTAGGGAAGAGTAGTTTCAAAGGAGGGGCCACCAGCACCTGCAGAACATTGCTGAACCCTGCTCCACACCACCTCAAATTGTGAGCTCTGTTCCCCACATCCCAGTGACTATACTCCTCAGCTGCCTCAGATGTGCCTCAGACGGGCCCCAATGTGAAGTGGGCTTCACCCAGAAAAACATGGAGGCACAGCTATCTTCACCTAGCTTTTAAAGGGTGGGACCTCCTGGCAGAGCCACAGGCTAGGTACCCCATCCCTGGAGAGAGCAGCCGAGCCTAGGAAGGAATCCATCATGGAGAAGAATCCAGGACCAGAACCTTGATGGCCCAACCCCTAACCAGCAAAGCTGAGAGAGCAGGACTGTTGCTTCCATGGGTTCAGAAGTTGAAATAAATTTCTACTCGTTGGCGCTGGAAGGCAGATAATTGAGTCAAAGAGGATTATCCCTGGAATGCTATAAATTGTATGTTTTTTACCCCCAAATTCATATGTTGAAACCTTATCCTCAGCATGATGGCATTCAGAAGCGAGGACTTTGAGAGGTGATTAGGTCATGAGGGTGGAGCCCTCCTGAATGGGATTAGTGCCCCCTTTAAATAAGACTGCAAAGAACCTCCTTGTCTCTTCAATTATGTGAGGTTACATGTAGAAATCAGGCATCTATGATTTAGGAAAAGGTCCTCATCAGACAGCTTATCTCCTGGTGCCTTAATCTTGGACTTTCCAGCTTCCACAACTGTGAAAAATATTTTTTCTGTTGTTTATAAGTCTCCCTGTTTATGATATTCTGTAATAGCAGCCTGAATGGACTAAGCCAATGATCAAGAACTAGGACTCTCTTCTAAATAGGAAATAAAGAAAAGATAAAAGAAAGGAAAACTAAAGAATAGAGCAGTGTTGTCCAATTTAACTTCTGTAATAATGTTGATGTTTAATCTTTGTGCTAGCCAACACAGTAGCCAGTAACCACAGGTGGCTATGGAACACTTAAAATGTGTCTAGTGAAAATAAGGAACTAAATTTTAAAAATTTATTTAATTTTAATCAACTTATATTAAAATAGACATACATAACTCTTAAATACTTTACTGGGGAGTGTAATTCCAGAGTCATTAAAAAAAACTATAACAATGGTTCCCTAAATGTCATCTGGAGACCTCTGATGTTCTCAGGAAAACTTTAAGGGAGTTACAGATCAAGATTATTTTTCATAATAATACTCAGAAGTTATCGGCTTTATGCTTGCATGCTTTCATAATGGTATTTTTCAGAGACTACATGATAAGTATACAACAAAATGAATGTAGCAATGTATTTGAAATCCTATGCCTGTTTTAACCCAAACAATAGAAAGATTAGGGAAAAAATATAAAATAGTGCCAGTTCCTATTTCTTTTTCTGGAAAATATAGTTATATGTTGTAAAAGTATTCATGTTAACATGCATTGTAATTTAAATAAATATATTTCTAAATTTTCAATTTTAATTTCTAATATGGCAAATATCAATAGATACAGCTCAAATAAACAAAAGCTCTCTTGCATTGTCGATAATTTCAAGAGTATAATAGGTTCCTGCAACCTAAACTTTGAACTAGAAAACCTAATAATTCTACCGTTTATTTTATTTCGAGAAGAGATTTCTTGCATAGTTAACAATGTTTTGTTATTCTTTTAAATTGGTTGATTCCACAAATATTATGGAAATGGTCCAAAATGCTTTAAAATGCTCCCCATGGCAATTAAATAATCAACATCTTGTATGTCAGACTACATGTTTTAAAAGAGTATTTATCCCATAACACCATGTTACTCTGGAGGATTTCAGGCACACAGAGAATGTAATGATTTTGTAACATCAAGTCACCCATCATCAGAATGTCTTGTTTTAATGAACATAAGTCAATGCATATCAATTCCAGAAGCTTACAGGGAGTTCTGCATCATCTATAAACAGAGTATCATGGTATACAATATTTTGCACAGAGTAGTTCCTGTACAATTAACACAATTTTATGACCACCTGCTACCACTATGGGCCAAAAAAACACACCTTATTTACTGATGGCTTCCATTTCCTCCCCAAGGACCCAAAGTTATTATGCCTTCTCTGGAATCAGCACTAATCACCTTTACTAAAAATTTATGAGGTTCCAAAATACTTCATAAATGAATTAAATTTTCTACCTTTTCTAATGAATAATTATTTGTCTTTAGTTAAAGATTGCACAACCTTCTAAAAGGTTCAATTTGTGCTTTCCACTACCATCTACAACTTCAAATATTTCTATTGAGCTCCATGCTTAGCATGAATTTAGGGTTATAAAACACATATCTTTTATTGATGCATCTTATGGGAGAGTCTCTGGAAATCAACTTTAGTAGCAACACACTACTCTTACACTTAGAAGAGAAGTCATTTTCCTGTGCCCTGAGATATAGAAAGTCCTACTTTGGACTTTCTCTGGCCAACTCCCCACCTTTTCCCCACAATGGGAAAAAGTGTTGCAGTATCAGGAGTTGTAACTACCCAAAGAACATATTCCCCACATCTAGACAATGCATACCCAAGGTCAATGAATTCTTTGCCCAAATGACCCAACCTTTTTTCTAGTACATGTTCTAGTCTCTTCCCTGGATCTTTCCTCCCAACGAGTGAGTACATGTATCCCTAGAAATGGCCAAGGGATCAGCAGTTTACAGGGATTGCATAAGGAGATCTAGCAGTCTAGCTGAAGTATTCATTTAGAAACACAAAAGGCCCTCGCTGTGCAAGATGGGACTTGGTGGATGAAGAGAAAGAGTCAGGATGTGGATCAGGACTATGTTCTTTTTACGGAGGAAATTAAGATGGATAGGTAAGAACAGGAGTTACTGCTATTTTATAAAGAGTTGTCAGGAAATTTACACAGATAAAGTGATACTTCAGCACACATTAAGGAGGTGAGAGATAAATCAATGCTTATAATTGTAGTAAGAATTTTCTAGGCAGAAGGGACAGTGAAGGCAAAATTAGACTGCTGTTACTATGTGCTAGGAAGAATGAGGGTACAAATATGTGCCTATGCTACAAAGAATGAATTGGAGAGTCAAAGAAAAGAAGGTTAGAATGTTGGCAAGAAGACAGTTTATATTAGGACTTTATCTTTTACTCTGAGCCATTAGAAGAGTTTATGAAGAAGAGTGAATAATATGACATATTTTGAAATGATCATTCTATATTCTCCCCTGAGAGTAGAATTTGAGTTTGTAATAAATAAGATAGATTTAGTTATGCTACAATGAAAACATCCTAGATACTTCAGTGGATTACAACCATAAATCTATTTCTCATTTGTTCTGCATCTACACTGTCAGTCACAAAGGGGATTCTGTTCATTGCGGTTACTCAAGTGTCTACATGAATGGATTTGCTTCCATAACCAGAGTACAAAGAAAATAGCAAGGCCAACAATGTGTTGGCTCTTAGAGCTTCTGATCTTTTGAGTGACACCATCACTTTTGCTCACTTATCACTGGCCCAGCAAAGCCACATGACACTGCTTGAATTTAAATTGTTAGAGAATTTCAGTACTAAAATTTTCCCAACAAAAAAGAACAGATCTTTTTGAACACCCCAAGTGACCAACGTTCTTTTCTTATGGTCACAGATGTTGGATTCACTCCTTTCTCCCCACGCAAAATTTCTTCTCCAAGAAGAAAAACTCAAAAGTCTTAGCCAATAATATTACTAGGTTTAACAGTACAAAATCTAATGATTATGTCTATACAAGTCTAGATGTGACACTTCTTGTTCTAGAGAAAAACAATTACATTATCATTCCCCTCCACCTCCACTTCTCCACTCCCATTGGACTAAAGGAAGAGAAATGGAAGAACTAGAATAAACTTTTTTATTCAGGAAGAGGAAGAATGGGGCAGGAGGTACCCAGAGGTCATTTACCCATAGAAATTCTGCACTCTCACTAAGCGGACACTGTGAGAGATTCTTCCTGAGGATAGTTCTCCAACCTTCAGTTCTCAGAGACCCTTGGTTCTGGTCTCTCTTTCCATATTACCCTCATTGATATTCCTAAAAAGGACATAAGAAAAGGTATACTCATTCAGACCTGGGTAGCTTTCTAAGCCTTCTTTATCTCTAGAAGGTTCAGAGTTCAAGAACTCTTTTAAGTCTCTAATAGTCACAGTTTCACAGGTTGGTGGTTATTTTGACAGTACAATTCTCTCAAAGGTATAGTCACCTATTTCCTATTTGTTTTCAGTCACTTCCATATGCCAATAATCTCACTCACAAATTTTTTGCAGAGACAAGCCCCTCTCTCTGGACTTAATTGTCAGTATAAACTTAACATATGTTTTGGGAGATACACATCCCCAGTATTTTTCTCTAGGCCTTGTTCAACTGAAAGGATTTACTGGGTGAGGAATTAATCCATTCAGAGATTATTAAATGGATGCAATGGCCACACTTTTGTATTGACCTTTGCTGCTGCTAGGCTGAATTTTAATTAGTCTTTTTAAAAGGCCTTCACAGATTTATTTTAACTGGATAGAGATGAAAATTAGCTAGATGTAAGAACCCACAAGTCCCCACATTTCTGAACTTTCAGTCTCTTTCATTTCTTCTTGCATATTCATTAATTATTTTATCTGTTTTAGTACCGTGTCAAAATGTAATCAAAAGTAAGACTTGAGCTATTAATTTTGTTTTCTTATTCTTTTTGTCTGAAGCTACAAGCCCAGTGGATATAACATTTACTTTCCATGTTACTATATGTGAGAGGTTTAACACTACAGAACATGAACCATCATGCATCCAGCTTCCAGTAATACTTCCTTGATACCTACCACCCATCGCCATAACCAATGCCAGATATTTTTGTATTTTGTTTAATATCTCCTGAAATAATTTCTTTGTCTGTTAACAGAGGCTAAATTAATCTAGTTGCCAAACTGAAAATCTCAGCAATAGAAACCAACAAAATTTATATCTCTCTTATCCTACAAATCCACCCCAGTGTTCTCAAGGGAGTTAGGCTACTAATTGAAACCTTAGTGAATGGCTTATGGCAGCTCCCTCTGTCATACCCAGAAATGAAATATTTCATTTCTTATATATTTCAGTGGCCAAAAAATAACATAGCCACACTTGAGTTTAAGTGGGTAGATAATTAGATTTCTCCTCTATGGCCAATACAAGAGAAGTGACATCAGTGAAAGATCCTAATGCATCTCATGCTGGAAAATGATGGAACAAGGGAGATCATATATAAATGTACTGAAATATCTAGGTATGGAATGGCTGTACCATAAATCAGGGGGAAGTTGTGGAGGTTGTATGAAGTCATACAAGTCTGAATATATTTTGTAAAAGGATCTAATTTTTTTTTTTCAGTGAAATGAGAAGAAAGAAAGAAAACTAAGGAGTCAAGAATCATTCTAAAGTTCTGACCTGGGCTTGGCATGGTAGCTCATTCCTGTAATCCTAGCACTTTGGGAGACCAAGGTAGGAGGAGTGCTTGAGGTCAGGAGTTAAAGACCAGCCTGAGCAAGAGCAATACCCTGTCTCCACAAAAAAACAGAACAATTAGCTATGCGTGGTGACACACATCTGTAGTCACAGCTACTCAAGAGCCTGAGGCAGGAGAATCACTTGAGCCCAGGAGTTTGAGGTTGCAGTGAGCTAGAATGATGCCACTGCACTCTAGCCTGGGCAACAGAGCAAGACTCTCTCTCAAAATAATAATAATAATAATAATAAAGTTTTGACTTGAACAAATAGAACAGAGTTGCCATTTACATATATGAAGATGATAGAAGAGGAGCCATTTTGGGAGTAATATCAAAAATTCAATTTTATGCATGTTAATTTTAAGATGCATAGTCCACATTCAGTTCTACACGTGTGTCTAGGTTTCCGAAGGCAACCCACATCTGCTACAATGCCTTTCTGGTTACACCTACTCTTTAAATCTAAACCTTATATCATTCATACTTCACAAAATGCTCCAGTGCATCTTGGACTTGTGATAATGCAGTGATCACTCTTAGTCTATTTGTTCAGTGTTCTTTTAACCCCATGCATTAAAATTTTGCAAGATTTATTATGTATTCCTATATTCAATAACCCCTAATACCTACCAGACTATAAGCTAATGACATTAATTAAAAGTTCCTTATTATTCCATCTTTAGAAAAATTGATCTCAGAGGAAGCAATCATTCTACAGCACTCCTCAAAAAGTTCTGGGTTATTTTTGCCCTATGAAGCACTATTTCCTTTTTAAGAAGATCATATTTCACTTATAAAGATGAAAATATACTCCTATTTTCTAACTACTCTTTTAAAAACACAGACGCTCAGAAATTATCAAAATTAAATATACCTTAAATGTCTCAGAAAACTGCACAGAGCTTCCCGGCATTATTCACAGGGCTCTGGGTGTGAGGCATAACATTATTCCCATCCTATAGGCAAAAGTAGGAGGCAGCAAGAAAAACAAATTTTAGTTGATCCCAAATAGAACATCTATGCAATCAGGCCTTTTGACTCTGGACACACCATTGCAGAAGTGCCAATATCAGGTAACCTGCACAGTCTCTTCTGCAAAAATCCAATTTCAGCAAACTATTCCCCAGATTTTTGGAATTTGTTTGTAATAAGTATAAACTACTATAACTTTTAAGTTCTTGTACAGGAACATAGATCAAGTGCCATTCCAATAGTTAAAAGTGCTAGTAACTTGCTATTCACTGTCCAGTACCACTTGGCATTAATTTCCCACAAGTCCTACTCACATTTTTACTGAGCCTTCACCAGCCTTGTTAAAGTATCTGAAACTTCTGGGTCACAGTTCAAACTCAATGTCAAGCTTCATTCCCAGGGATTCTACTAATGTTCACCTAAAGCCTTTGCCCATTCCCCAGCACCATTATTCTGTGGATGTTGACATTTTTACAATAATAAGAAGAAATGTTTTGGTTGCATGGAGTCCAGAGCACTTGTTCAGAGAATGGCCAACATCAGTGGTACTTCCTGAGTCCTATAGACCTTCACCCAACTGTGCCCAATTTGAAGTTCAAAACGCTCCTATTGTCTTTACTAGAACTGTAATTCTGTCAAATCAACTGAGTCAAATCAGCTCTCAATGGCTCTGTCCTATGTATAGAGATGTGAATGTGGCTGACACCAGTCACCTGATCATACTTTTTGTGTTATTTTGTTTAATGTTGTTTTACCTCAACTTGTTCATCCCCTGCTTAAATTTGAATGAGATCAAGTCTTTTGGTGTGCTGAAATTAGCTACCATTTCCCTGGCCTCAAGCTGTTCATGTAAGCATGAGTTTGATATTTGATATTTGATTTTGTGTCACTCCCGTGTAGGCCACAATAGTAGGGAAAAATATCTAATTTCATAAAACTGCAAGTTCTTTTATCCTTTCTGTGCTGGGTAGTGAAAAACTTATGCTTCCATAGAAATCTCTGCCCTGCAGAAAACTTGTTTCTAAATTCAGCAACCAGACAAGAACAGGTGCAAAAGCCTTCCCAGCTTTCACCTCATGTTCCAACTTAAATGATCTATCTCTGCATTATCCAGCTGTGCATCTCAATCTCTAAGGCATTTTATTCTTTCATCTTTCCCTGAGGATACTCAGTGTGGAGCCAAATTTTTCCTTCCCAAGAACACATCTCAACCACCTGAAAAATGTCTGAGCTTTTTGTCATATCATAATCATCACTCAGAGATCATCGCTTGTCTGGGGAAAAAAAAAAGAAACATTCACTATACATTTCATGTTAGATAGCAGGCGTAGATGAACCACCTTCCATGAGCATTATTCCTTGAATATTCCTGCAAGAAGCTCATTTCTCACATTATGAACACTAAATTTTTGCACTGTCCTTAGAACATCCGTTTTTGGCTTTATACTCTCCAAATAAGTCCACTAAAAATGACCATCATATTCCACAGAGAAGGATGTCCACTGCAGTCTCTACTTATTCTGGCTGGTACCCACTCCTGAGTCCTATTTGTTAATAGTTTAGAAGCTTTTCTTGAATGGCATTGATTTTAGCAAGCAGACAACATGAACAGTTCAGCAACCAAAGATAGTAAACCTTTGCCTAGATCCTAAGTCTTTAGGAATTTGAGATTAGGATTATATGAATCTCAATAGTAAATAAACATGTCAAAACATGAAATCCAGAGAATAATTATTGTTAATAATAATAATAATGGTATATAACACATATGGTGTTAACGTATGCCAGCACTACTTAAATATTTTATATTTATTAACTGGTTTAATCTTCACAGTGTCTTATGAGATCAATACTATCAGGTATTGGTACTATACAGGTTTGGAGTAGGAAGCTGAGGCAAAGAGAGGTTGAAACATCTTCCCAAGGTCACACAACTGGAATCAGCAAAGGCAGGATTGCAAGAGAACACACACATTTCTATGGAGTTCCTTTATAATTTGAATGAAGCTCCCTTCCCCACAAAGGGCATGGAGGGATCTGCCTACTCATGTCCCCTTCCTCCTATGCCATTCTATTGCTTAACCTGCCCCAAATTCCAGACTCTCTGCTTGCAGGTATTTCATTTTCCTATTTTTTTTATTTGATGTTCGTTTGCTTGTACCTTCGATGGAGCTATAGGATTTTACTTTAGCAAATCTTGAACATCAAATACTCTTGCTATTATTTATAACCTCTTTTCACTGTCTTACTAAGATTCAATGTTTGAAAAAAGGGGCATATGTAGGTTATAGAAACCCTAAACTTCCGCAAAAATGTATCCAATAAATGTGCATATATTTGTGTGTATCGTGTAATTTATCCAAGGTCACACAGAAAGTAAACGATACAGTGAAGATTTGACCTCAGTTGGCACAGCTTTCACATCTGCACTGTTAACTGCCACTAGTTACTAACTCTCACACTTTCATAATAATTATAATGGTGATAATTCTACAATAATATAATCTACCCTACGTGGTGGTTATCACGTGCATGATTCTAATAAAAATGTCTTGTATATAGTAGGTACTCAATAAATTTTATCTATAATAGTTACTAAAGGCGAGATTTTAGGGGGTTGGTTTAAAAAAATTATTATTAAACCTATTTCTCCACATTTTCCTTGTATGATTTTCAACTGTCCTTTATATTCCTCTTCACTGAACTAGAAATCTGTTTACTCAAGGAAATTCCATCATGTCATTATCCAAGTTATTTAATTAACTTCTAATGGTTTCCCTGCATCCCAAGGGTAAAAGCCCAAGCTCCTTAACACACGGCTTTCTCTTACTTCTCCGGGCTCACTTGTCACTAATCCCTCACCCTCCAGCACTATGGACCCACATGTCACCTCTCTTGCCCCTTGCTCCTCGTAAACTTGACTTCTGCCTTCCTTCTTTACCACAGCTCAGATGGGCTTTTTTGAATGTTTCCTCCAGAGTCATCTGCCTCATTAACAACGTTTTTTTTTTCTTAGAAGTCTCTTTTTTATTTTACAAATTGATGTGATTTCTTGTCGTGTTATAAATGCATACTGCTCTAGTCCTTCCGTAAGCCCATCACTCATTTTCACCATGACGCCTTTAAATTCTTTTTCTGCACTGTTAACAGAATCATCTTCATCTTCACTATTATCACCATTGCCCTGATGCAGAACCAGCAGAACCACTTCGGCTGTTTTACCATCAGTTAATGAATGAGCAACTCAGAGGCTTCTCATGGTTCTTAAAAACATCTTCAATATCTGCTTCTTCCAGCCTACTGATGGACTCTGAAGGTATATTATTTGCATATGTAAGGAGGTCAGACATTATTTTTTTTCCCACTTGATATAGAGACTCCTTCAAAGTCACCACCTTGTTCAACACTGAACAGTCATAGGACAGAGGTTGTGCCAGACATGTGCAATTGCGTCTTTATTCATTGTGTTCCAAGTGCTGGCAACAGCATTTACAACACCCTTCAGCTAAACTCCTTTTGAAAATCTTCTACACCCTCACTGCTGCTAGCATGCTGCTGTTCAAGAAAGTGTTTTTTTTTTTTTTTTTTGAGACAGAGTCTCACTTGGTCTCCCAGGCTACAGTGTAGAGTGCCATGGTGGCAGCCTATCTTACAGCAACCTCAAATTCCTGGGCTCAAGAAGTCCTCCTGCCTCAGCCTCCCGAGTAGCTGGACTACAGGCACGCATCACCACGCCTTGCTAATTTTTCTATTTTTAGTAGAGATGGGGTCTCACTCTTGCTCAGGCTGGTCTTGGTCTCCTGAGCTCAAGCAATCCTCCCTCCTCAGCCTCCCAGAGTGTTAGGATTACAGGTGTGAGTCACCGCGCCCGGCCAAGAAAATGTTTTTATATTTACTCTTCCTTGATCTTAGGATACCCTGACCACATAGCTGAATTAATGAAGTCACATTTGATGAAAAGTACATGACATATATGTTATTTTTTATGAGAATTTCAACTGGAGAATAGGAACAATTGTCGAGAAATAATATAATCTTGCCGTTGTCATTGGGTCCAGCTTCCCTGCAGTTAACATGAGCTGCTGGTACAAAATACCTGTGAAACCAATCACAAAAGACGTTCCTAGTGATCAATGGCTTTTTATTATCATAATAATGAACTGGTTAGAAAATCACTCCTTGAAAACAACGAGGTCTAGAATGCAAGCTTTTGCCCATCACTGTAAGTTTATACTTATGCATGCTTGTTGCATTAGCACATCCCAGCACAGTAATTCTGTCCATGGCATTCTTAATTTCTGTCAGGGCTGTCTCATCAGCTGAATTCACTTCTTTCTGGGGCAACAATGCCAAAGCACTGATGTTTCATCAGCATTATAGATTTGTTCGAGTCAGATTTTCATCAGTGATGACCTTGGTGAAACTGTCGATGAACTTTTTAGCTGCTTTATGATCAGTAGATGCCTTATAATCACAAATCTTTAAAAATTTAATGAAGTGTCTTTTATAAAATATCTGCAACCAGCCTGTTGAATAGTCACGGTTCCCTTCATTTCGCAGTTCAACATGATAGATCTTTCCTTGTTTCATGATCAGCGTGTCATTAAATGGCATGTGTTCACTGCAATGCTGACAGATGCGCTTTTTCAAAACACAATTGAAATCTTCATTTTTAGCTTTATGCAGTATTTTTAAAATTTTTTATTAACTTCCATTTATCACTTTCAGCATAAAACTTCAACAGTTTATCCTCTGTTTCTTCATGCCATTTTTGGTGGTCTTTCTAATACTATACTATTTATAATACATTTCACACACCCCTATCCGGTTTCTCCAATAGCTTGGCTTTCTGTGCTATATGTAAACATAAATGCTTCTTTTTTTCTTATCACCATTACTCATAGAAGTATCTACAGGCCTTTTTGAACATTTTTGACATCTTTATATCACAAAGCAGAAAATAAGCAAAATAAAATAAAATAAAATCACATTGAGTAACGCACGGGGGTGTTGGCCTCATGTAGGCATTGTGGGAAACCTGCTATTGATTTGCCCAGTCTGTGCACATGCCATTTTATTATCCTTTGTGAGTACACTTGTACAGGAGAATTTGGGCATTTGTGGAAAAGATATATCACAGCTGAAGTGGGCTGGAAGAGTCTTTTTTCCCTTGGGAATGCTGAATAAACTGTTTATTTTTTGCCTGTGTTTTGACTGCAACCTATCTCATGAGGTCAGGTATAGAATTTTAGACTTGTGTTGTCATGTTAGAGCTCAAGAAGTTGCAGATTTTGGAGCATTTAAGATTTCGAATTTTCAGATTGGCGATGCTCAACCTATACCATGTTATTAATTAAGCCTTTACTCAGTGATTATCTACCTTTAATTAAAAATAATGACAAAAGATTAATTATTGTTTTGGTATTTTAAACATTTTTTAATAGGAAATACAGAAATTTTAAACAATATCAATTTCCTAAAAATGCAACCTGTGGTAGGCAACTTCTAAGATACTCCGTTGATTCTTTTCTCCTAGTATTGACACAACTGTGTAGTTCCCACCCGTATTGGTGGTCCACTAGTTACACTAGTGGATTACTGCAGAAATGAAAGAGTGTTTTCTGAGGCAGAGCCAAAATAGCCATTGTGACTTCTGCCCCTACACTCTCAAGGATCACTGGTTCTAGAGGAAGACAGTTGTAATATTGTGAAAATATTTAAGCAGCCGGCAGGGTCCACATGGCAGTAACTAATGTGCCTTGACAACAGCCAGCGTCAGCTCGCCAGCCATGGTAGTGAGCCACTTTGCAAGTGAATCCCCATTCAAGCCTTTGCATGACTGTAGTCTGGACTGATAAGTTGACTACAACCTCAGGATAGAATTTGTGCAAGAACCACCTAGCTAAGCTGTGTGGAATTCTTGTTCCAGAGAAACCATGATTAGAAATGTTTATTGTTTAATTTTGGGGGTAATTTTTTATGTAGCACTAGATAACAAATACATAGGCTTAAACCATTCTTTTTTTACATCTCAAAACAAATGCACATATTGATGTCTACTTCAAATGAAATAGATAATCGGGTTAAATCAGATTATCAGCTTGTTTCTCTATGTATTCAACTCTGTTACCTCTAATTAGGCAGAATCGTGATGCTGTACATATTTAGTTTTACCTTTTGATTCAACAATGGCAATGGAGACCTTCTTGAAAACTATTTCAACCTCTAATAGCTGGCAAAAGTACCACTTTCAGGTATGATTTTTTTTTTCTAAATATTATTTCCAATGACTGTCAGTTAAGCTCACATTAGTTCATTATAAGAAAAACACTGATTTCTTACATAGGTAAGCTTCTCAGACCCAGTGAAATATATTTTCCTTTTATCTATTCTTTGCTCTAAACATAATACATGATAAAATAATACACATCTTTGATTACTATAAAATGAAAGTGATGGAAGAGCATATCTAACCATAATAAAAACATCCAGAACAATTTAGCCACACACAAATGTAATTTTAGCAAAGTAGAATATAGTTGAAGAAAATATATGAGCATATTTTACTTTCAAAGGGTCAGTGATGCCTTCTTAGAGGAATGATTACTATATCCTAAAGTAATAATACAATTGAGATAAACAATACCATTTTTACATTCTTATAAATCTGTCCCAATTTTGACCTTCTAAAGCCTTACTGCCTCCAATATATACCAATCTCTAAATTTATATGACATATTTATAAGCCAAAACATAAATTCATATTTAATTTATAAATGTATTAATTTCATCAAAATCATATATTGGTCACTTAGTGTGTCTCATATATAAAGTATTTAATTACTTATTACTTTATGATAATTAAAAATTATTTTGTGTGTAGCTTTTATCTCACCCATCTTAGTTATATGTTCCCAAAGCTGAGGAGATTTTGAAATTTTACTTGCTAACCTGAGCTGATATAAGTGCTTGAAAATGACAGGGTATTTTTAATTTATATTATGCATAAGTCCTTTTGAATATTTTCTTTCCCTAAATATATTTTAGTGAACTCAGTTTCTTTTAATTAGTATAAACACAAGCAACAATTCCAACAATAATAAAAATAAAATATATAAAGCAGCCTTAAAAATTTAACATATAAAATTTACCAACTGCACAACATATTCTACTAATTTATTGTTGCAAGTGCTAAATTTAATAGAAAATTAAGGCAGTTACCTGTAGATTTTTCCAAGAAGGCCTCTCAGAATACTCATTTGCTTAAGGCAAAATTCTTTTTTATTTGAATTATCCAGATGTTTGCCTAATGCCTTCACTTAAGTTTGCATGTAAAGATATGGCCTTAATCCCTAATTTTGGATGGCAAAAACAATTTAATCCCACTGAAGCTAATGAAGCAAGAGTGTTATGCTCTATTATTCTCTAAAAGGTCCATTTATGTGCATTGTGCTCCAGTACAGAAAATAGATCTTGCAGTTCAAATTGCCATATGTTCAGAATTTTAGCACAGGTGAACACAGTAAGACCAGCTGCTATTGCTCTAAATAATGACATCATGTAAATAAGAGAAAATACTGATTGAAAATGAACAAACATACACCATGTTTTCAGATTACAAACAGTGAAGCATTTGAAAAAAAGTCTATAGTAAAAAGGCCACTTTTTTTTAGAGATGGGGTCTTGCTCTGTCACTCAGGTTGGAGTGCAGTGGCACGATTATAGCTCACTGCAGCCTTAAACTATGGAGCTCAAGGGATTTATTTCCCTGCCTTTTGCCTCCTGATTAGATGGGCCTACTGGCATGTGTCACCATGCCTATCTATTTAAAAAAAAAATTAGAGATGGGGGTCTCTCTGTTTTTCCTAGGCTGGCCTCAAACTGCTGGCCTCAAGAGATCTTCCTGCCTCAGCCTCCCAAGAATGTAGGATCTCAGGCGCTAGCCCCTGCCCCTGCTCCAAAGCACATTCATAACACAGTCTTAACATTGTTTTGATATAAGGCTAAGTTTAGGAAAGTGGTTGCCATTGTCCTCTGGCTTTTGTTAAATGGTTGATTGGTTTGACTTTCAAAAATCACATTTATATTTAATAAAATATATATTACATGTATGTATGTATACATGTATGATAAAGTTAGCAACTCAAATCACTGACACAATTACGTGCTTTGTTGTGATGGTGCTGGGGCAACTGGATAGCTATTTGGGGAAAAAAAGGTAAGATTAGATCTGTGCCTTTTACCATGCACAAGAATAAATTCAAAATGTATTAAATATCTAAATGTTAAAAAAATAGATATCTAAGAAACTAGTACTAGAAAAATTATATAACAATCTTCATATATGTAGAAAAAATACTTAATAAAGTCAACATTCTTCCATGATTAAAATCTTTCTGCTAATTGATAAAGACATCCTCAAAAGCCTAAAGCTAACCAGTTTAAGGTGAAAAACTGAGCGGTTTCTCCATAAGATAAGGAAAAATGCAAATACGAGCTTTCCATTTCTATTCAACCTTGTAATTTAAATGCTAGCCATTTCACTAAGGCAATAAAATTTAAAAATTTTCCTACATATTAAAAAAGAAGTAAAACTCTTTGCAGATATGATCATGAGCATAGAGAATTCTAATCCATCTATAAGAAGCTACTAGAAATAATAAGTCAATATTGCAGGTTTCATGATACAATGTCAATATAAAAAACTTAATTGTATATCTGTACACCAATATACTATATTCCATATATTGCTATTCACATATGCCATTGTCATACTAGCAATGAGTAATTTAATGATTAAACTTAAAAATATCATTTACAATAGCATCGAAACATATGAAATACTGAGGAACAAATTTAGCACAATATGGACAAAACATGTTTGCAAAAAATACAAAACATAGGTTAGAGAAAATAAAGACTGTACTGATATATTGAGACATATAATGCTCATGAATTGGAAGACTAAATGCTGCTAAGATGTCAATTCTCTTCAAATTGATCCATAGATCGATTTTTTATGGAAATTGACAATATGATTCCAAAACTAAATGAGAACAATTTGAAAAAGAACAAAGAGGCTTAAACTCCATGATTTCAAGACTTCCTGTATGGCTATAAAAATCAATACAATTTGGTTATGCTACAAACATAAATGTTAGCAGCTCAAATCACTGACACAATTACGTGCTTTGTTGTGATGGTGCTGGGGCAACTGTATATACAAATATACATTTGTATATTTGTAAATATACAAATACAAATACAATATACAAAAAACCAGAAGTGTGTATTACAGAAAACAAGAGAATTAAGAAGTAGGTCCACACATATATTCTCAATTTATTTATTTATTTATCTTTTTTGAGACAAAGTCTCACTCTCTTGCCTGGGGCGAGTGCCGTGGGGTCATCCTAGCTCACAGCAACCTCAAACTCCTGGGCTCAAGCAATC
>NW_012148297.1:1250105-1252838 GCF_000956105.1 Propithecus coquereli | reverse complement strand
TGTTCCATAATTTATAAATATTTATTTCATATTTACATCTGTTTGTTCTTTTATCCTGCATCCTCAGAGAATTCCTTAGTTTGACATTTAATTTCCCTACTCATTTTATTCTTAAGTGTTTAGCTGTGTTAATTATTGTAGTCAGGACATTTTTACTATCTTGATCTCAAACATCATGTTTTTGATTTTCAAAACCTGCTATATTTCTTCTTCTGGGACTTACCTATTTCATGGATATGCTAGCTTCTCAAAAGTTTCTAAGAATATTAATTACTAATTATAATTAAGGTTTTTTTCCTGTTTTCTGGTTTATTATTTTATCTTTAGAGTTAAGTAGTCAAAATATTGAGTTTGTGCCCTTTCTTTCTGTTTACTTTCTATCCTATGCTTTGCAATCTTTGACTAATCATATTTATAATCTGAACAATATAGGAAAATGGAGAACATAGTATAATACCTCCTTAGTTCACCTGAATATCTGGAAATGCAAGTTTTAATTACAGGGCCCCTGGCTCCACAGTTTTGGTAAGGAAACGAAGAGCTGGGGTCTATAGCCTGATGTTTTTCTTTAAGATGTTCAAACAGTTTATTTTGCAGATAATATTCTCTTCCTTTATCAGTGACATTGGTTGTGGTTCCCAGTACTGCTATTAATTTGTTTTTATTTTTACAGTTTTTCAGTATATTCAAATATATTTTTGGAAGGAGCATTCAATGTCTTCAATTACTCATCTTCAACCATAAATAAATACTACATAATAACCATGTTTACATTAACAATACAAATTCAATGTTTTTACTCTGTAAATATTTTTCTGTGTATCATTTTATCAATGTATCTATCATAGTAATCTCACTAATACCTTACTATATTTTCCAAAACCCAGTCCCTCAAGTGCAATGCAATTTATGGAATTTTCATATGAAAACTTGCAACTCTAAGGAATTCCGATAAACTGTTTTTAACCACACATATATATTTGTTTTACATTGTCTTTATTCAGACTTCCGAAATTTAGACAACTTGATTACAAATTGTATACACAATTTTCTTTCTGTTGGCAAAATACTTGATGTAATGTACTTGAAAAAGGCATTAATCTGAGTTATAATCAAAATTTTCAAAACAAACATGGCCAATAGAAGAAAAAAATTGAACCCAATATCTTAATGCATCTGATTTAAAGTTTCACTTCCTATGATGCTGGCTAATTTTCACCAAAAACTGTTTTTCTCTGAACTGATAAAGATAGCAACAGACTTCCAGAGACATTAGAATAATGCTTGCTTGAGGAAGCATATTTAAAGGAGAAATGCTAAAAAAAAAAAATCAATTTTAAAATAACAATGAACAAAAATTATAATGCAAATGAGTACTAAATAAAGTTTTCTTGATTAATGGAACAGGGTTGAAACCTCAAAATTCTCAAAATCTTGTTAGCCCACATAAATATTGTCAACTGATCTTTTTTTGACAAAGGAGTGAAGACAATGTAATGGAGTAACGATAGTATTTTCAACAAATCGTGTAAGAATAATCAAATATCTGCATGCAAAAAATAAATAGATAAATAGTCACAGACTTTACACACTTCACAAAAACTAACTCAAAATGGATTACAGACCTAAATATCAAACACAAATCTATAAAATTCTTAAAGATAACATAGGAGAAAATCATATCACCTTGGGTTTGGCAATGACTTTTCAGATATGACACCAAAGCCATGACACATGAAGAATTGATAAGCTGGAATTTATTAAAATTAAAAATTTCTGCTATACAAAATATACTGTCAAGGGAATGAAAAAACCAGTCACAGACCAGGGGCAAATATGTTCAAAGGTCTTATCCGATAAAGGACTGCTATTTAAAATATGCAAAGAACTCTTAAAACTAATAAGAAAACAACTCAAAAAAAAAAAATTAGACAAACACCTCAACAGACACCTCACCAAAGGAGATATATAGGTGGCAAACATATGAAAAGATGCTCCACATCACATGTCATCAGGGAAAAACAAATTAAAACAATGAGATGCCATTAAAAACCTATTAGCGTGGCCAAAATCCAGAATGCTGACAAAACCAAATGCTACTTAGGATATGGAGCAACAGCACTCTCTTTCATTGCTTGTGGGAAAGCAAAATGGTACAGCCATTTTGGAAAACAGTTTGGCAGTTTCTTATAAAACTAAATATACTTTTAACCATATGATCCAGCAATTGCATTCCTTGCTATTTATCCAAAGGAGCTGAAAACTTATGTCTACACAAAAACTTGCCAAAAGATGTTTATAGCAGCTTTATTCATAATTGTCAAATTTGGAAGCAACCAAAATGTCCTTTAGAAGGTGAATGGATAAATAAATGGTGGTATGTAATACATCTGGACAATATAATATTATGCAGCATTGACAAAAAATGATTTATCAAGTCATGAAAAGACATTGGAGAAACATTAATGTGTATTACTAAGTAAAGGAAGCCAATCTGAAAAGGATACATGCTGTGTGATTCCAACTGGATGACATACTGGAGAAGGCTAAACTATCGAGAGAGTGAAAAGATCAGTGGTTGCCAGGAGTTAGGGGCTAGGGAGGGATAAATAGGCAGAGCACAGAGCATTTTTAGGGCAGTAAAAATATTCTGTATGATACCATATAGGGGGATATATGTGATTATACATTTTTACAAACCCATAGAATGTGCAACACCAACAATGAACCCCA
>NW_012148297.1:1236079-1248684 GCF_000956105.1 Propithecus coquereli | reverse complement strand
CTGCCTGCCTGCCAGCCTTCCTTGTCTTTGCCTCTAGTCTATTTATCACAATTAATCAGAGATGTTAGTGTTAAAATGTAATTATTTTGATATTTATATATCCTTAAAAAAGCTTTATTGTCTTCCCGATTAACGACCATGGCCATTTTCCATAAATATCTGTATGATGTCTCCTACCACATGTTTTTCTGCTATGTGAACTAAGCTTTCTTCCACCAAGAACATATCTTTCTTTATCCACTTAAAGTTAGCACTTAAATGTGTAACAGCTTTGACCCATTGAATAAAATAGACTTGATGCTGCGTAACTTCCTGGTGCAGGCTCTTAACTAGCCTGGAATTTTATACATTTTTGTTCTTGAAATCCATTTGTGAGGTATGAAGTATAAGAAGGCATACTTTGAGAAGCTTAACCCAGGAGGACCAGGAAGAGGGATGCTTTGAGAAAGAGAGAGATCATCAAGTCTCTACACACGTGAGTGAAGAGGCCACCTTGGAAGTACTTCCCCCAGCCTAGAGTTTTCTTCTGGAAGATAAAAAGAAGCAAATTCTGACTACAAATACACCAAGTTGAGGGAGGAGAAAGTGTAGTTGTTTTTTTTTTTTTATGCAATTGAAGTTAAGTTGTTATCAACTTAATATAAATGGTTATACATACAAGATATTTTATGAAAGTTTTGAGCTAACCACAGAAAAAAGTCTATAATAGAGACATAAAAGATAAGGAGAAAACAATCAAGCAAATTCGAACAAAAATCATCAAATAACAAATGAAGACAGCAAGAAAGGAAAATAGGAATGAAACAACTGCAAAACAGAAATGGTTAACAAGATGACAATGGTAACTTTTCATGTGGCTGAAAGGATAAAACAGGATCCAGTGTGTGCTGTCTACAAGAGATCCACTTTAGAATTAAGGGCACTCATAGGCTGAAAGTGAATGGATGGAAAATGACATTCCATGCCAATGGCAACCAAAAGAAGACAGAGGTGGCTATACTTAATTCAGAAAAAATAAACATTAAGAGAAATTGTTTCTAGAGCCAAAGAAGGTCATTATATAATGACAAAAGGATTAAATAAACAGGCAGATATAACAATTATAAATATTAGGTCATTAAATATGAAATGTCCAATTTCAAATCAAAAGTTTAGTTTATTATATCTCAAACAAGAAGCAGTACAATTAATCAAAATATGCACCTAAACTATCCACACAGTTTTATCATCTTAATGGTAACTAGTTTATGCCAGCAGCCAAGAATCCTGATGAGTGAGTGGTGATGAAATTGAGAAAGGTTCTTTCCATAGCTTGTTGAGAATTGAATATTTTTCTTTGCAAGAAATGGTCCAAAGTCTGAAAGAAGGGGTAGTCAGTTGTTGCAAGGTCTACTGAATATGGTGGATGACAGAGAGTTTCTAAGTCCAGCCACTGTAGTTTTAGCAGGGTTGTTTGTGAGACATGTGGTCAAGCATTGTCCTGCAAGAGGATTGGCCTGTCTCTGTTGACCAGTCTCGGCTGCTTAGTCACAATCATCCTCATCATTTTGTCCAATTTGCTTACAGTAGACACTGTCTGTAATTGAATGACAACATTTCATGAAACTATAGTGGATAATACCAGTGCTGACTACCAAATAGACCCCATTAGCTTTTTTTTTTTTTTTTTTTGAGATAGAGTCTCACTGTGTTGCCTGGGCTAGAGTGAGTGCCATGGCGTCATCCTAACTCACAGCAACCTCAAACTCCTGGGCTCAAGCAATCCTCCTGCCTCAGCCTCCGAGTAAGCTGGGACTACAGGCATGTGCCACCATGCCCGGCTAATTTTTTCTATATATTTTTAGTTGTCCAATTAATTTCTTTCTAATTTTAGTAGAGACGGGGTCTCGCTCTTGCTAAGGCTGGTTTCGAACTCCTGAGCTCAAACAATCCACCCGCCTCGGCCTCCCAGAGAGCAAGGATTACAGGCGTGAGCCACCGCACCCGGCATTAGCTTTTTTTGATGAATATTTGGTTTTGGACTATGTTTCAGCACTTCATCTTTATCCAACTATTGTGTTGAATGCTTGCAATTGTCAAAAAGAATCCATTTTTCATCACATGTAACAATACAGTGTAGAAATGGTTTGCCTTTATGTCATGAAGTAAAGAAAGGCAAGCTTCAAGACAATTTATATTCGGATGCTTTTTTAATTCATGCAGTACCCATCTATCCAGCTTCTTGACCTTGCCGATTTGTTTCAAATGGTCCAGTATTGTTGGACTAGTAACGTCAAACCTTGCTGCTAATTCACCCATAGGTTGAGATGGATTGACTTCCACTACAGCTTTTAGCTCATCGTTATCTACCTTGGTCTCAGGTCGCCCACGTGGCTCATTTTCAAGATTGAAATCACCAGAACAGAACTTTTCAAACCATCGACGTACTGTGCATATATTAGCCATGTCCTTTCCAAACAGTTCGTTGATAGTTCAGGTTGTCTGTGAGCATTGGTTCCATGATGGAACTCGTATTCAAAAATAACACGAATTTTTGTTTTATTCATGGTTTCATAAAAATTGCTCTAAAAAATATTTTGAAAGATAATCACAAGCCACACCATGCACTTGAAAGAATGAGGATGTACCTTCACAATAAAAATAAAACAAGTTTCAAAGTGATATGTCAGAGACCATTCTTCTAAGTGAAGTATCACAAGAATGGTAAAACAAACACCACATGTACTCATCATTAAATTGGAACTGATTGATCAACACTTATGTGCATATATGGAAATAACACTTATTGGAAATCAGGCAGGTGGGAGGGGGATGAGATTTATCCTTTTTATAGGTGAGAATGAATTATTTCAATAGGAGGGTTTGTTTTTTACTTTTCATTAATAGTCTCCTTTATTATAAGTTGAACTAACTTAAGGTAAAGAATTTTTTAAAATAGTTTAATACTACTACTGTTTTAATGATGAAGGCTAATGCTGGTCCTAGAATCATGGGAGTGTGTGTGGTCTCTGTAAGTGAAGACCATAAAATGTGTTCACTATATATGGATATAGGCTGATTTTCACATGCGTTTTATATTTTATGCGAGTATAGCACATTACTTTAGATGTTCGTGGTTTCAGTTTGTTAAAAATTCCATTCTGTTTCAGACTAGCTTAAACAAATAAAAATATATTTACACAACTGAAAGTAGACACTAGTACAATCAATTATGTCATTAAGGTCCTAAGTTCCTTCCATTTGTCCATTCTGGCAATTGCAATAGAAGTTCCGTCAAACAATGTACCCCCCATGCTTGCAATATTACTAAAAATATCTAAGCATTTTCTACTGAATCAGAACTTCTCAGAGGCAATCATTTGCAGTGTTCCCTTTTCAAGAGTGAGTAAATTTTTCCTAGAATTACACTAACATCTCATGGACCAGAATTTTACCCTCTCACTCCTAGCTATGCCAATCACTGGCAGGGGAAATAGTACTCCATGAACACATCAGATCAGTCAGAAATATCTCATGAGGTTAGGGATGGAATGAGTCTCATTGAGACAAAATGGTCAAAGGCAGAGAGGGAAGGAGTATGGATGCCCTAATAAAGCCAGGTTTTTGTCAGGAAGAATGGAAAAATAGATTGATGTTGCTAAATTCTGTTAAATTTCCAATAAATAACCTGTGTTTTATGTCACATATTGTTCTAAATCTTTTCAATGTGTTTTTAAAACTTTTTTTTTACAACAACCCTATAATTTACAACTACCCTATCATTTTATAGATTAGAAAATAGGTAAGATATGTAAAGTGTATTTTATAGGTAACTTGCTCTTTTGTCAAACGTGCTTAAGAAGCTAATCTGTGGCTAATCCTGGCATACTGCTTCTTGTTTAAACTTATTTTTAAGGCCTATCCTAAATTTAGACATAAAATTCTGTACTATATTTGTGATGTATGAGGTCCATTATAGCATTGACTTAAGAGAAATATAATTACATAATATCATATATCATTTAGGGAAGACATTAATTGGGAGAAGCACTCAACTTCAAGGGCTCTGTGTGTCAGAGCTGAATCATTGCATCATTTTCCTTAACATTTATAAAATTAACTTCGTTCTACATTCTTCCCGAGGATGGAGTCTATCAGCTGATCCTATGGTCTTGTAATTGACCTGCTTGATTAATTTGAAATTCAGCTAATTTCATTATAATGGGAATCTGCTGCTTCATGAGAGAACCACGTAAATCGTTTAAATCTCTGTTGAATCGGGATATTTAGTTAATTTCACTCTTTATCAGAATTCAAGCTTCAAGAATGCCTATGCAGGTGTTCCTTTCCAATTCTTTAATTTTCTTACTGAAGGTGGCCTTTCAAATGCCAGGTTATGGGAAGAACTCAGAACAGGGCTTTGGGTAGTTTTTTTTTTTTTTTTCCATATCCTCTACTTCAGCCCACAATTTTTCATATTTCCTTAAGAAAAAATGATTGAGTAAAAATTAAAAGTTTACCTGCCTTTGTTCCAGTTGAGATTAATCACCTGTAAGGTTAAAAAGTTTTTTTCTCAGAATTCTCAGTGATTAAACAGAGAGTAATAGATAAGCAAAACAAACTTGTGGTTATATCATTCATCTCAATTAATTATGGACAAATTATTTTATTTGCTTTATATTATTTAACTGTTATTTTCATAATACATTCTCATTCACATCATGTTATATACATTTTAAATTTGTGTCTGTTACTTAAATTGATTCATATATTTTTATTATCCATCAAATATTTATTAAATACCTCATTCTAAGCCTGTGGTTTTCAAATTTCACAGTGCATCAGAATCACCAACAGGGCTCGGTGTACTACACATTGATAGCTAAGTCACTTCCCTAGAGATTCTAATTTAGGAGGCCTGGGTAGTACCCAAGAATTTGCATCTTTAACAAGTTCCAGGTGGTTCTCTCCTGCTGATCAAGAGACTCTACTGGGAAGAGTGCTGGAAATATACCAGTGATCAAGAAAATGTCCTAAGTGCACATGTAGGAATAACATTTACCGGGCGTCGGGCAGATGGGAGGGGGAAGGAGGGGATGGGCATATACGTACATAATGAGTGCCATGCGCACCATCTGGGTGATGGACACGCTTGAAGCTCTGACTAGGGAGCGGGGCAAGGACAACATACGTAACCTAAACATTTGTACCCCCATAATATGCTGAAATAAAAATAAAATAAAAGAAAAAATTAAAAAAAAAGAAAAAGTCCTCGTCCTCATGGATATTATGTTCCATTGGGAGAAAAAGACAACAAGTAACTTAACAAATCAGCAAAATATTGATGGTGATAGACCCATGGTCATAAAATGGAGATTAATTGGGGTGGGGGTTAAGGATTACATTAGCCAGTTTAGCCAGAGAAGGTCTCTGTGAGTAGGCATAGTCATCCTGAGTTCTAAAAGCTAAGCCAGACATGATATATGCTAGGCATATTAAGAATTATACAAATGAGGTTTGGCATGATTTCAACAAGGGATCACATCCTGGCTCTGCCACTCATTAGTTGTGTGACATGGATAATTCCTGTTTTTCACATGTGTAAAATTGGTAAAATTATTCATACACAGAATTTTTTGAGGATCAAATAAGAAAAAAGAATCAAGACTAACTTCTGGCATGATAATCAATATATCTCTTTTCCCTATGCCTACCATATATAACATGTCATGTATATCTTCATAACAATTATTGAAATTTCAAATATGCATAATTTGGTAATGGTTTTAAATTTGTTTAAATTACCCATCATCTGTCACCTTGGTCACTTCAGGAAGAAATACATTCAGAGTCCATTTTGCCTGGCCTGTATTACTCCCTATTTTACCTTAAACACAGTTACAACTTTGAATTTTGTTACAACTTTTGAACTGAATTCACAGAAAATTATCTCTGTGGGAACCTTTTTATAAACTAAGCAGACTACAGTTCTAATACAATTTTCACCACTTTATAGGTGTCAATATAAATGATTTTTCTCCACAATAAAATGTTATACAAAATTTAGTAACAGGAAACATTACATTTATAATTTTTCACACTAAGAAAATAAGAACCCCAACTAACTGTCCATTTGTCTTTTCATGCCCATATATTGGTTGACATCCTCGAATACAAGTTTCTATGAGTCTTGATAAACATTTATTATTGACTTTTTAATCGATGAAAAACACCAAACTAGCCTTACGAAAGATATAAACATAGATAAAACATAATAACTTTGTTGAAGGACATTACAGTCTAATCAGTGTACAATTACACTAATGCAATTGCATTCTTTTATGTTATAAAGAACATAATACAAAACATGCTTTAAGACAGATAAAGAGAAATTTCTTTGGGAATAAAAAGGAGAAGTTAACAGGTGGCAATGGGGCAAAAGGCAAAAAAATAACTCTTTGAAAGAAATTCTATTTTAGATCCAGCTGCAAGGATATTTAGGATTAGGTACAGAGAGAGGAGATAATCATCCCATTAAGTAATTCCATATACAAAGATTAAAAAGCTGAAATGAATAGGGTATGTT
Organism: Propithecus coquereli; assembly: GCF_000956105.1. NCBI lineage: Eukaryota > Metazoa > Chordata > Mammalia > Primates > Indriidae > Propithecus > Propithecus coquereli. The sequence continues at coordinate 1,242,119 of NW_012148297.1, read as the reverse complement.
CAATGACTATTAAATATGTGAAATCTTATAGTGGAAGTAAGAGTGTAAAGCCAAATTATAGCTGTGTATAACAGTAAATGGTTGTGCCATTCATTCAAATGAACACACAATTAAAAAACACTGAAGTTTCATCAACAGGTAGATAAAATTATTAAATATCAACAAATTTTCAGCATACCTAAATTGTAATGTATGAGAAGTATGGAACAGGAAAGAGAAAGATTAAGATTCTCTTCAACTTCAAATTACTTGCTTGTGAGAATTTAAATGTGACCCTTAATATCCTGAATCTTTTTAAAGCTAATTAATAATTAGCACGACAGGCAAAAGTGGATTAGCCAGGTATGGTCATGAGTATTATGGAGAATTTTATTTCAGCATGTATCTTTCTATTGTTATGTATGTGTTTTGCAATGAATCAACTACCTAAACAACAAGGCTTATGATGCTGTGCTTTGATGATTTAATGCTAGTACTATATCTTGTTAATTATTTCAGTATCAGGTTCATTAAACAATAATATGTTGAAGTGATGTTCAGAATGCAAACGTCTTATGTCTTATTGAATTCTAAAAAGAATGTGATTGTCATTTAACTATTTGTGAATTTTTTACTAATTCAAGTTCATTAAAACAAATATTTCTACAAAATAATAAATCATTTTTAAAATGAAAGAGGGTCCAATTTGGTTTATAAACCTACCTTTGAGTGGAGACACAAATAAAGCAGTTTTTAATGATGAGAAATATACACCGAGTTTGTGATTTATAAGGATTTATGCATATGATTTTAAAAATCTAATCATGGCAAGAGGGAACTGTCTACAGGAGTTATTTGATGTATATGGTCAGACTACCCTTCTTAACGAAGTTTGAAGTTTTTTTTTTAAAATTCAGAATTTTGAAATTCAAGACCAGACTCATCTCATTGAAATAAAACTTGATGAGCTGTCAAATATGGCAGACTAGAAGCAGCCTGTACACATCGCTCCCACAGAGAGCATCAAAAGAGGCAAGTAAATATTCAACTTCAGATGAATTGTTTGGGACAGAGCACCAGGATTCAACAGAGAAGCGACAGGAGGCACTAAAAGCAAGGGAGAGGACATAGGGGGACCAGCACAGCAGGTTTGACCTATCCGGTAGCCAGGAGAGGAGAGCTGTCAATGCCCACGTGCGGGGAGGGAACAAGTGAGAGACCCTGGGTGCCCCACATTCCACCTGTGGACTTTGCAATCTGAGCTATACCCCTTCACCCGTGCATGCCACTGGACAGATGCAAGTGGCCTGGAAGCTGCCCAGTGGCATTGCTTCCTGGAGGGAGCACAGCAGGGTTCCACGGGATTCCTAACCCTGTGTGCTGCAGCCTGCACCATTCTGAGAGCTCCCCTAGGGAGCCAGCTGCACCACTGTCACCTTCTCATCACCAGGGACGGAGTAAGAAAACCAGGCACTCTCCTATGCCACAAGGGTCAAGGACCACTGTGATACCACTGCTGCCTCTAGCAGGGGACCTGGGCAGGAACAAATGTACATGGCTGCCCACCGCTGCTGACTCTGCCAAGTAGGCTCCATGGCCCCCCAATATGATTATCTCAATAGATGCAGAAAAAGCATTTGATAAAATCCAGCACATCTTCATGATAAAAGCTCTTAATGAACTAGGCATAGAAGGAACATACCTCAAAATAATAAAGGCCACATATGACAAATCCACAGCCAGTATCACACTGAATGGTATAAAATTGAAAGCATTCTCCCCAAGAACTGGAACAAGATAAATATGCCCACTTTCACCACTTCTATTCAACAAAGTATTGAAAGTTCTAGCCAGAGCAGTCAGGCAAAGATAAGAATAAAGGTCATTTGAATTGGAAAAGAGGTGGTCAAACTGTCCTGTTTGCTGATGACATGATCTTGTATCTAGAAAACTCCAAAGGTTCCTCCAAAAGACTCCCAGAATTCATAAAAGAATTCAGTAAATTCTCAGGTTAAAAATTAATGCATAATACATAATCAGTAGCATTTCTATACATTAATAACAGCGAAGGTAGAATCAAATCAGGAACATAAAACAATTTACAATAGCTGAAAAAATATACCTGGGAATCTACTTAACCAAGGAGGTGAAAGACCTCTACAAAGAGAATACAAAACACTGATGAAAAAAATCTTTGATGAGACAAACAGATGGAAAAACATCCCACATTCATGGATGGAAGAGCCAATATTGTGAAACAGTATACACTGCCCCAAGTAATTTAAAGATTCAATGCAATTCCTCTCAAAACACCAACATCATTTTTCACAGAATTATATAAAAAAATCCTAAAATTCATGTGGAATCAAAAAAGAGCCCTAATAGCCAAAGCATTCTTAAGGAAAAAAAGAACACATCTGGAGGCATCATATCACTTGACTTCAAATTATACCACGAGGCTATAATAACCAAAACAATGTGTTACTGGTATAAAAGTAGACACATAGATCAATGGAACAGGATAGAGAGCCCAGAAATAAAACCAAACACCTACAACCAACTAATTCAACAAAGCAGACAACAACATACGTTGGGAAAGGATCCCCTATTCAGTAACTGGTGCCGGGAAAATTGGAGAGAAGCATGCAGGAAAATGAAACTGAATCCCCATCTCTCACTATATAAGAACGTTAACTCAAAATGGATAAAGGACTTAAATGTAAGACTTGACATCACAAAAATTCTAGAAGAAAACCTAAGAAAATCTTCTGAACGATGGCCTAGGTAAAGAATTTATGACTAAGATTCCAAAAGCAAATACAACAAAAATAAATAAGTAGGACCTAATTAAACTGAAAAATTTCTGCACAATAAAAGAAATAATTAACAGAGCAAATAAACAACCTACAGAATGGGAGAAAATATTCACAAACTATATAGTTGGCAAAGGACTAATACCCAGAAATCTATAAGCAACTCAAAAAAAATCAACAAGAAAATGATCAAATAACCCCCTTAAAAAGTGGGCAAAACATATGAACAGTTTTCAAAAGAGGATATACAAATGGCCAAAAAACATATGAAAAATGCTCAATATCACTAATCATCAGAGAAACTCAAGTCAGAACCACCATGAGATACCTCTTACTCCAATCAGAATGGCCATAATTAAAAAGGCAAAAAAACAACAGATGTTGACATGGGTGTGGTGAAAAGAGAGAACTTATACACTGTTGGTAGTAATACATGTTAGTACAAACAGTATGGAAATTTCTCAGAGAACTAAAAGTAGATCTACCATTTGATCCAGGAATCCCACTACTGGGTATCTACCCAAAGGAAAAGAAGTCATTATATCAAAAAGACATCTGTACCTGAATGTTTACTGCAGCACAATTCACAATTGCCAAGATGTGGAATCAACCCATGAGTGGATTAAAAAAATATGGTATACACACACACACACACACAGACACACACACACACACCCCATGGATACTACTCAGCCATGAAGTAGGATGACTTAATGCCTTGGCAATAATTTGGATGGAACTGGAGACCATTATTATAAGTGAAGTATCTAAAGAATGGAAAAACAAACACCACATGTACTCACTATTAAATTGAAACAAACCTGTGAGCACACATGTGCATGGAGGAAAGTAAAATTTAATGTAAATCAAGTAAGGGGGATAGGGGAGAAGGGGATGGGCAAAAACCTACCTAACTTGTACAATGAACACTATCTGGGTGATGATCACACTTATAACCATGACTGAGACATTATGAAAGTGATCCATGTAACCAAAAATATTTGTACACCCATAATACTTTGAAATAAGAAAAATGAAGAAAAGAAGCAGGAGAACAAAAGTATTATTTAAGCCCAATTTTTAAGATATTGATATTTAAAACATAAAGTCATATTTGATTTTATAGGAAATTATGATATTTAAGAAGTATATGTGTGTGTGTGTGTGTGTGTGTGTATGTGTGTTTGTGAAAGAGAGAGAGAGAGAGAGAGAGAGAGAGAGAGAGAGATTATATCTATATTATCTACAGCTCTGTCTGAAATAGTCATTGAAGATGAAGCAGAGAGCCCAGGGAGCGAAATTCACCTCCACCTGATGTTCAGAGTCAAGGTTGTTTTTCTCATATTAGAAATCAGTTTACTTCATGCTGTTTTGAGAAGGTGTCTTTTCAAACAGTGATACAGTCCCGAGCAATAACAGCAGGAGGTAAAATTGGTTTTCTATCTTCAGTTTGGCAGAAAGGGCTACTGAAACTCCTTGAAACTATAGGATCAAGAATCATATGATGCAAGGGACCATGTGTTGTTTTTTTATTGTTTTTATTTTTTCAAGACATGAAGAATGTGAGTTTTTCAGGTTGGTATTTGGATCCAAAAGTTGAAAAGGAGATTCTTTTTCACGGAAAAACAAATAAATAAAATATTTTTCCTAGATATAAACTGTGTGGAAATGATGCAATGGTAAGTTTTACTATTAAATGAAAAGTAAAAAAAAAAAAAAAAAAAAACCCAAAAAAACAGATTATAATATAGCAAAGTGCAGGGAGAGTGCCATTAATGAAATATAGAAAGGTAGAGTTAGAGAAAATTTTAAATTACCAGATAAGAATAAAATAATTTGTGTATATTTGATTTAAGATTAAAAGAATGTTCCATATTTAGTTGTTTGAAATAAAATTTAGTTCAGTCAGAAAGTACCTTTCAATGGAATTATTTATTATATTTTATTAAAGCATTCACTATTTCAGAAATGATATTAATATTACCCTACCACATTGCAATCTCTCACCTTTTAAAATTCCTTCATTCATCTAATACTGATACAGTACCTAGTTGTGCCAGGCAGTATTCAGATACTTGGGCTGTATCAAGGAATCAAACAAGAATACTTTCCCTTACGAAGCTTATATTCTAACTGAGGATACATATAGTAAATATAATAAAGAAGTAAATTTTTGCATTTTATATAGCATGTTACAAAATGGTAAGCACTATTTAAAAATATAAGGGGCTGGGCATGGTGGCTCATACCTGTAATCCTAGCACTCTGAGAGGCGAAGGTGGGAGGATCTCTTGAGCTCAGGAATTCTAGATCATCCTGAGCAAAAGTGAGACCCCATCTCTATTAAAAATAGAAAAAATTAGCTGGGTGTAATGGGGCATGACTGTAGTTCCAGATACTTGGGAGGCTGAGGCAGGAGGATCCCTTGAGCCCAGGAGTTTGAGGTTGCTGTGAGGAGCTAGGTTGACGCCACTGCCCTCTAGCCTGGGTGACAGAGTGAGATTCGGTCTCAGGAAAAAAAAAAAAAAAAGGGAAATGGGATGAGGGAGTGGATGTAATGTTAGGGTAATTGAAATGGTGATATTTGAGCAAGACTTGAAGGACATGACGGAATTAGCAGCTGAATGTCAGGAAGGGGAGGGATACAAGCAGAGATAAGTACCACGCCCTAAGGTGGGAGCATACTTGGCAGGTCCCCAGGAAACATAAGAAAACCACTGTGGCTGGAAGAGAGTGAACCATTGAAAGAGTAGTAGGAAATGCAATCAGAGTTAGAGGAAAAGAAGTATTAGGGCCCTAAAGTGGCTTTTATTCTGACTGTATTTGGATTCTGGGAGAGTTGTGTGTGCACAGAGGATTGTCCTAATCTGATTTACGTTCTTTTAAGAATCACTGTAGCTGTTGAATTGCGGATGGAACATGTTGGGGAGGAGGGCTAGGTGTTGGGATGAACTGATACATTTTGAATGTAGAATCACCAAGATTTTCTGATAGGATGAAATGTGTAAGCTAAAGAGAAACATCAAGGTTAACTTTAAAGTTTTGGCCTGAACAAGTGAAAAAATAAAGTCATCAATAACTGAGATAAGAACGATTGTAGGTGACCCAGGTCTGGAGGAGAAAATGATGAATTTAGTTTTATACAAGTTAACTTGGCATTTATTGTATTTTTAAGTGGAGATGTCTATACACACATATATTCTGAGTATTACCTGCATATGTAGCATATATGTATATGTAGTATATAT
>NW_012148297.1:1233552-1235783 GCF_000956105.1 Propithecus coquereli | reverse complement strand
CTGATATTGGCCAATATTTCTACACGAAAGAGAATCAAAAACTTAATAAAATGAATAAAGTGTTGAATTTGTGTAAGGTTTGTTTTTAGAAAAGCATTATAATAAAATTTTACTATTAATGAGCACTTTTACTGTGGATAGTATAGATACAATGCATAAAACATAAACAAAAGATTCAAGGAAAAGTTTCCCATATTCTTCCTGCCCTCAGGCTCATCTGTGGTAGAATCAATGTATATTCTGAGATGCGTTAGCAATGTCATCGATCACAGCAATCTATATTGCAATTGTCTAGTAGCATGTGAATTTTTTGATAATGACTCTGTTATTTTCACCTGAATAACTGGTGGACAGTCATCTGCTCATGGTTCAAGTTCAGTAAACACTTGATGAATAAAAGAATAGAGTCATGCTTCCTTCCTCTGAACTCAAAGTTGAGATATAACAGCATTTAAAATTAAAAATAAAGATCAAATAAAAAATATAAATATTTTGCATTAGGAGTGGATGTCCATAAGGGAGTTATTTTCGAAAGCCCATAAAAGCACGAACTATTGTTTTCATTATTACTACTTAAAGTATAGACATTTTATCTGATATAATGATATATAAAACAGAAATAAGGTATGTAAATATTTAATACATTTAGGCAGATGATCATGTTCTGTAAGTAAAAGTGCACATCTAGGAAACAAGAAAATAAAATGTGAAATTTTCAAAATTTAGGTATCCAGTAAAGTAGCTGATATACACCAAATTATGAACTGCAAAACTTTGTTTTTTACCGTTAACAATCCATTTGGAATTTGTTTTATAAATCTTCATCCTGAGAAACAAATGATTTCTCTTGACTAATTGTAAAATATGTAGTTTAATGTAAAAACATGGAGTCCTAGAGAATGTGAAAGTGAAGTCAAGAAACCTAAGAAAGCAAGATTACTTATACAGAAAACATTAGTTCCTACATAATTACTGTAATTGAGTTGCAGATTGAATATTAGCTCTTTAGATGGCCAAAGTCAATATGGAAATATGATCAACGGGAGATTTCTCCTGTGCATGAGAAATGCAAAACCCCAAACCAAACACAACTCACACCAAACAAGCACACAATAACAGTGCCAAAAGAAGAACAAAACTTTTCTTAGCCCTCAGAGAGAAAGACAAATCATTCTGGTAGCACATACAAGGAAAATTAACATGGATTCATTTCTGATAGTCTCCCTCAGTTAAAAAAAAAAATTAAATTCAAAAATCAAATCAGTGAAAACAAACATTGAGATGGCCACAAATCTACCTAGTAATTACAAAGCTTTCTTCTGGTCTCATTTGATTCAATAATAAAATTTAGTGTATAAAAAACAAAACCTTTCTCTTTTTTGTTAAATTTTCTTTACAAGTGATCACTTCCTCATTAGGTAATATTTGAAATGACAGAAATTAGACATATTTCAAGACAAATAATAAAAGTGTGAAATTAAACTGTAAAAAAGACCTCCTTTACACTATCATTCAAATCCCTATCAATTTATTCATTCAACAAATATTTATTGTTCCCATTGTGCATTATATTTTCCTGGACATTGAGAATAAGCTATCGAATGAAAGGGAGAGGACCTTGCTTCACAGAGTTTACCATTTTCTCAGTGTTGGGAGGTGGGAGCATGGAAAGTGAACTGGCAATCAGTATAGTAGATGTTAATTGCTATGACTGGAAAAATATAGTGTGCTTTCAGAGCAATTGGGCAGTACCATTTAATGGAATGGATTAATAACCTAGTGTATTTGTTTCTTACTGCAGCTATAACAAATTATCACAAATTTAGTGGCTTAAAACAATATAGATTTATTCTCTTATAGCTCTGGAGGCCAAAAGTCTAAAATGGATTGGCAGGGCTGCATTCCTTCTGGAGGCTCCAGGACAAAATATTTCTTTGCTTTTTCCAGCTTGTAGAGTCTGCCTACATTCCTTGACTAGTGGTCCTTTCCTCCATCTTCAGAGTCAGTAGTATAGCACCCTCAAATTTCTGTCTCTCTCCCCCTTTCCTTCTATAATCACGTCTTTCTGTAACTCTGACTCTATTGCCTTCTTCTGTTTAGGACCCATGTGATTACACTGGGTCCACCTGCATAATAAAAAATAATCTCATCTCAAAATTTTAAAGTTAATCTCATCAGCAAAGTCCCTTTGCCACATAAGGCAACATATTTTCAAGTTCTGGGAATTAGAA
>NW_012148297.1:1228332-1230282 GCF_000956105.1 Propithecus coquereli | reverse complement strand
CCTTAAAAATTTTGGTTACACACCAGGACCAAGGGGGACATATTCCTGGAATACAAGGATGGTTCAATGTACAAAATATTTAAATGTATGTCTCATTAACACAATGAAGGACAAAAATTATATGATCATCTCAATAGATGCAGGGAAAGTATTTGATAATATTCTTTCATAATAAAAAACTTTCAACAAATTAATTAGAAGGAATGCACTTCAGCACAACAAAGGCCATATATAAAAAGGCCACAGCTAATCTCAATGGTAAAAAGTTAAGAGCTTTTCCTCAAGATCAGAGTCAAGGATAACTGAGCCTTGCTTCTGGTATGAGAAAGTTAAACGTGTATTCAAAATAGATGCCAAGATAATATGAAATTATAAGAATAAACTGCCCTGGAAATGCCACAGTCAGTTTCTTATTATATCTCATATTGTTGGGGAATTTCCATGCCAGTTCTGCTTAAAACCGCAAAGCAGCTAAGTAGAGCAAGTAGATAGAATATGCACCAGCTAGCTGAAACCACAAAACGATTAAGCAGAGTTATAAGCTTGTCATGACTGTGCTGCTTCTTGTAAACCTATCATAACTATACTGTTTGTTATCAACCTATCATAACTGTACTGCATGTAAAAACTGCTATTAATTGGCTAACTTTTAATCCTTTTACTAATTGGTTAACTTTTATGCTTGTGTGTGTTATTGGATAAGACTAACCCTCCCAAAAAAGTATAAAACCTGACAAAAACCAGGAAGAGGTGCTCAGAATTTGGAGACTTATCTCCTCTGGGCCCCCCGGCGTTAAGAGATTAAACATTGACTCTCCAACTCTCTGTGTGCCGCTTGGTTATTCCCCTGGACAGGTCACTGTAACACTTACCGTAACAATATGGCTGAGCAATTTCCCCTTTTGTGTTCTGTATGGACCTCAAGTGCAGAAGATTGAGCTAATTACTGTCACTTCATGGCTTGTTATTCTTATGGTGGCACATTATCCTCATGGTGTTGTGTAAGAACCCACTGATTTTTTTTTTTTATTGTATGCTACCACTATTTGTTTCTGGTGTTACTTGTTCATGCCCTCACAATTATGTATTTTCCATTTAATAGAGAGTAAAGAGCAATTATAAAGTAATACATTAGTTGTATGTCTATTCAAATTGAGTAATTAAAGGATCTGATTTCCAAAGATCCATATTTTCTTTTGAAATCTGTGGTGAATTAAAAATCACTTCAATAGTTGAATGAAAAGGAAATGAAATGTAATGCAAATTTATTATGCCCTCTGTCAAAATAAAAAGTCAAATAAACAAAATGGTTAGGTCAATTCCATTTAGTAGCATGCCAAGCAGGTATTTAAATTACACTTTTACAGACAAATGGTACTGAAATTTGAGTAATTGCCAGTGGATTTCACTGATATGTGAGTATAAAAGTATCCAGTTACTATCCATTCTCTTCATGTCAGTGCTCTAGTATCTTATCTGCTTTGGATTATCCAGATGACTGGTTAAACAATTGCTTTTATCATTAAGTTTTATTTAATTTATGTAGACCTTTGGCTCTCTCAAAATAAATAAATAAGTAAGAAGAACTGAGTCAGAACTTTGCCAGTATATGCATGGTTATAAAGTGCAATATTCAAGTTATGTATTCTCCTATTAAAAAGTCAACATATACTTTCAGAAATCAGTTTTGATACAGACAATGAAGCAAACTGCATGCTTAACAAGTATCAGTGATCATCTGTGAGAGCCATTCCTTTATATAGTATGAAGAAAAGCATAAACTATAATGTCATCTGATTGCTTAAAACTCAGTGAACTGAATTAAAATTTATAGTTTATATTTTTCAGAGAGCATTTACCCTCTTTGACCTTCATGAAGACCCCCAAACACACTATTAATGATGTTTTTCTTAAATGTAACCATAGTACATAGTTGTTTCATAAATACGA
>NW_012148297.1:1225567-1226807 GCF_000956105.1 Propithecus coquereli | reverse complement strand
CACAAAATTTTAAGACTTTATATAGCTTTAGAAAGCTGAACAGAGATCATTCCTTGATAGGGTGAACAATAATCTTTTTTCTTACATTTAGAATTATACTTACATTTATGTTTTTGAATTAACATTTTATTTTGGAACATATTCTAATTTACAGAAAAGTTTCAAAGATAATACAGGGAATTCCCATATACTCCACATACAATTTCTTCATTTTAATATATTAGATTCCACGGTACATTGTCAAAATTAGGAAATTGTTTTGATATGTTACAATTAAATAACTTCAGACTTTATTTGATATTTAGCAATGTTTTCATTAATATCCTTTTGTGTTCCAAAATCCAGTGCAGAGCAATAGTTTCTCTACCTGTCTTTATTTTGAATGACCACGACAGTCTTAAAGAGTAATAGCCAGGTATTCTATAGAATGTTCTCTAATCTGGCCTTTTGTGATGTTCTCTCATAATTAGAATGGGTTTGTGGGTTTTGGGAAACAATATCCAAGAGCAGAGGTATTAACATTATAGAACTCAAATAACTACTTTTAAAAATTATTGTACAAGTCTTAAATTTACTATTGGGTAAGCACTAGAATATATTCATTCAATAATATGTTGACTGATTCATTCAATAAATATGTAAGGAATACCTAAAAGAAAAAAAAAAAGAACCGCCCTTCTCGTCACTTTATATCAGTGATTACATGATATCCACATGATGTGACTGGTGATGTTGTCCTTTATCACTTGGATAATGTAGTGTTTGCCGGGTTTCTCCATTGAAAAGTAATAGTATTTCCTATTCCTACACTATTCTTTGAAATAGAGCATAGCCCATCTCAAGGAAGCAAAGGAGACTATTAAGCTCCACTCCTGGAGGGGGAAGTACTATGTATATTATTTAAAATTTATCTGTAAGAAAGATTTCACAAGTATTTTTTCACAATCATAGAAAAATCAAAGAATTATATTACGAAGACCAATCTATTACAAATAATGAATATCAACATCTTTCATATTTATGTTATATCTCTTTTCAAAGTATAAAATAGTAGAGATGATGTTAAATTCTCCTGTATTTGCCTTTTCAAACTTTCCTACTATCTTCCTCTTTCCTACTACCTCTAGTCAACCATCCTCAGGAATTTGCAGTACATGCATTAGTCCATAAATTTGTTATTTTAATTCCTGTATGTGTCCATAAAAGAGATCATATTTTTGTATTTAATTTTTACACAGAT
>NW_012148297.1:1222474-1225517 GCF_000956105.1 Propithecus coquereli | reverse complement strand
TATTATCTATTGGAAAGAAGCCATCTATTTAAATGCTTATCTCCTAAATTACTGTCAGATTAATTCGATATGAGAATCTTCTATCTCCACAGGGTTCCATTGACATAAACTATTACGGGAATGGCTTCCCCTATAGTTTCGTAGCATCATTTTGAACAAATAGCCACAACAGCACTTTTTTTATGGGAGCAGTGAAAATTATAACATTATTCGGGAAAGGCATTTGTCAATATGTATCATGATCCTTCAATTATGCATGTCCTACTGGTAATTTTACTTCGCAGCTTGTTTTTAAATATATGGTATGCTTGATTTTGTAAGAAATGTTTCCATGCGATGACAGCCATCCTAATATCTCACTTTAGTGGAGTTGGAAACAGTCTAAAATTGTGAAGATTAGTAGCTTAAGTAAAATATTTTACATCTATCTAATTGAATATTGTGTAGTTTAAATTATTTTGTAATAAGTTTGCATAGAAAACATTTAAGTGATATAATTAGTATAGAAATTTTACATGTTGGAGATTTCGTTTAGTCATAGTTGATTGCCCATACATATTTATCTTTACCAGTACCCTACCAAAATGAAATGAAAAGATACTAATCTACTGCCACAAAGAGAATATTAGAATTAATAAGAGTGCGCTAAAATTTCAATAAATGGAAGACAGAAAGGAGATGGAAGCTTGGTAGCTAACTCATAAAAGTGAAAAAGAATGAAGCTCAAAGGTATGGATTTTACACTATTTCCTGTGTTTTTTCATGGTTTTATTCATTGAAAATCTCCCGGTGGAGCTTTCAATTTCCCAAGTTTGGGACATAACATTTAGGAATAATAGGAAAGAAGGAGGGTGGTCCATCATGTGACCTCCTGTGAATTCTGTAGTAGGAGGTGTAGCCCTACCCTGCCTGCCACCAATCGTGGGCAGCCCCAAATAACAAAACTACACTCTTCTTGTCAAGCAGTTTTCTGTTTTCTTCCTTAACTATCATTTGCTTACCCTGAAGTACACGTCTACTTGCCAGAATCCAACATTTCTTTTTCGCTCTAACCTAAAGGATTTCCTTTGATATGTTTTCTCTCTTACCTCATTGTTAGAATTAACTGATTGTTTTTATCAAGTCACTCATTGTAACTCCTTTATAGTATATGAATAAGATTCTCTTTGTTGTGATCTCATTTGTGTATATCTCTGGCTTCCATCCTTCTGGAAGACAAGGATATGTACTTTGTTCTTCTTCAATATATCATATTCATATTGGTCAAATTAAATCTAAAACTAAACTATAAATCTGCAAAATATATTAATACTTGAGATAAATGAATTAGTTGGGAATGTGTTTCCTTGTTATTTCATTTGAATGGACAAACAATATTTCCTATTATTCGATTTTTTTTCACAGCACATATTTCATTTATACAACAAAAGCATTGTGTCAGAAGAACAAGATGAAGACCCAGTTTTAAGGGATGAAGCCTCATCAGTGAGACAAATATGGAAAAGTAATGCCAACTAAGTAATCTAATACGAACTGTCACAGAAATTTGGATGCACATAAAAAAGATAAATAATTCACCCTAAAGATATCTTCACAGGAAATATAATATTAAGTTGATTTTAGAAGAATGTAATGAGTACCATCAGATTAGGCAAGAAAGGACATTAAAACTAGATGGATTGCATATATTAATAGATGAAACAGGCTTCTTTGTTAAAGCATTAGCTAAACAACCTAATTAATGTTTTAGAGACCGATAATAATTATAAAAAATATTTTGGAAAAACTAGTCTCTGCATTCCACTTTCTTGCAGTAATTTAACATCTCTGCTGTTCATTGATTAAAGGTTTATTCTGTTTTCTTTTTTTTTTCCCCTTGGTTTCTTTCTTTTCATTGAAATTCTAATATCCCATTCAAGCTCACCTGGATGAGTGCACTAATAACAAGAATAACTGTGAATTTATAAACATCTGACAAATCTCTTTGCAAAAGTTCATTCCTATAATTCAGTGGACAGGTGGTTGTTTGAGAGAAGAAAGAAAATGAAGAGACTATTCCTTAAATAAGTTTATTCAATTAAAGCCTCTGAGAGAAAAGAGAAAAAAGTAATGTACCCTTTAGAAAATACTGCTTTCAGAAAAAGAGGAGATCTTACTGGCCTGAAAATGTCAGTAAAATGTCTTAGCTCATATAATTGAGGAATGACTTGTCTTCAACAGTGTGGTCCCTATAACCCAACATTATTGTTAAACCAGTATAATAATTATTTTATTAACATGTATTACATAATTATTCATTGGATTTTTTTATTATTGTTTACTCATTATTTTTGCCTGGATTTATGTTTTTTTCTTTGTCAATTCCTTCTTTTTAACTGTATCATTTTTACGGTCAGCAAACTGGCTGTATTATTTCCTGTATTAAAATAACCCACACAAACAACTGCCCTTGACGTGCTCATCAGTTCCCAACATCAGGTCTCTTCCCTTGTCCCTTTCACATATGGATGAAAATCTTTCATTGTTATTTTCCCCAATATTATTAACTCATCTGACTCCATATTAATTTTAAAGTGAAGCACAGGAACATTGAGGAAAAGATGTTCTTACTCTCAAATCTGCTGACACTGTAATCACATAAAGGGTCAGTAATAGGCTACTGAGATAGAGTATTTCCGAGGGTGATCCCACCACACAGACATAAGAGTAGCAAGAACAGAAGGCTACACACTGAAACACTGGCTATCTGGACTAATCTGCATACAGGTAAATAGCTACCTATAATAGCTACCATAAATGACTAATACAAATTAGGCATTGCATCTTTTACTATATATTATGAAAATAATAAGCCTTTGCTCTTCAAAATAGTTATTGCTTCAACTATTGTGGTACATGTTCTTAATTAGTTTACTAACACTTATCAGATCATGTATTTTTATTTCTTGCCTTAAAAATTTTGGTAATTGTATATGCAAAGGAGGCAAATTAATGGCAGAAATGTAATATTTTCTTGCTTAAAAATATTTAAATGTATGTCTCA
>NW_012148297.1:1212136-1213224 GCF_000956105.1 Propithecus coquereli | reverse complement strand
TCTGTCTTTCTCAGTCATTTAAAAATAAGGAAAATGAGATGCAGCTATGCACGTTGCTAAACATCTCACATAAATTTTAAAATCTTACTAGTGACAACATTTCTAAATATAAAATCCTTCACTTTAAAGTGAGATATGTTACGTCTATGTTCAGATACATTGTGGTACCCCAAAAAGCTCACTTTCTTCGCCGAGTTTCATTGCAAGTCTATGAGGTTTGAAGTTAATTTGTTACTCACTTTGAAATCTCTGACAAATTTAAAACAGATTTTCAACGCATTTACCACCTGGTTTGATTTACTACATTATTCAAAGACCTGAGAACAAATTACCCCTCCTCATTTGTCTAATTTTCTAAATATATCTCTCAATTTAGTCATGCTGGTAAGTATAAGCTGTTCCCTCCAAACCATTGGGAAGTCTGTTCTTGACTAAAATTAAAAAAAATTGATGTTTTGAAATCAGTAAATGAAGCATCTTTTGATGCAGAAAATGTAATAAACAACCTAAAGGTTCACTAATATAATGATGGATAAATAGCATGTTATTTGTTCATGTGATGAAATACTGTAAAATGAAAAAATAATGAATCTATATAGACCTACACAAAACACAAAAGTACAATGTTGAGTAAAATGTTAAGTTGAAAAACCATGTGTAGAGCATATCATTTATGCAACTATATGAATCAATCTCTTATGGTTTACATCTACAGTCCCCAATCCCCGTGCTGCAGCCCGGTACTGGTCCCTGGCCTGTTAGGAACTGGGACACACATCACTGCATGAGCTCTGCCTCTCTGCCGCCCCTCCACCACGTCCTTGGAAAATTGTCTTCCATGAAACAAACTTAGGACTTGCACCACACAACAGGAAGTGAGCGGCAGCAAGCGAACAAAGCTTCAAAGTTTCATCTGTATTTACAGCTGCTCCTCATCGCTCACGTCATTGCCTGAGCTTCACCTCCGTCCTCAAACATCCCTCCCCATCCACGGAAAAATTGTCTTCCATGAAACTGGTCCCTGGTGCCAAAAACATAAGGGACCACTGGTATATATAATACACATACACACATATATACTAATACAT
>NW_012148297.1:1206612-1207175 GCF_000956105.1 Propithecus coquereli | reverse complement strand
TACACCACGTATCCACTTTCCCCTACTATTAACCATCTTAAATTAGCAGAATATAATTGTCACAATTAAGAAGCAAAGATTGATACATAATCATTACAAAATAATTAATTAATTTAATCATTGATTAAAATCCATATATTATTCAGATGTACTCAGATTTTTTTTTCTCTTGTTATAGTTGAAGGATTCTATTCAGATTCTAACAGTACTTTTTGCTGTTGTGTCTCTCTCTTAGTTCCGTTGGTAGAGTCAGTTTCTCAGGCATTCCTTGTTTTTGGTGACTTCAACAGTTATGAGAAATTATGGTCAGGCATATTTTGTAGTATGCCCCACAATTAGGATTTATCTGATTTTTTCACTCAACTATAGTTATTGGATTTTAAGCAGAATTTAACAGAGGTACAATGCCACTCCTATAATATCAAATCAAATGTGCATTCTGTCAACACAACGTATCAATGTTGAACTTTACCTTGATAACCTAGCTAATGTGTTTGTCAAGATCCTTCTTTTAAAAGTTACTTTTTTGCCCCTTGGCTCTTTGTAAGAATATTATTATGAAA
>NW_012148297.1:1205110-1206562 GCF_000956105.1 Propithecus coquereli | reverse complement strand
TTACTCCAATAAATCTTATATAAATTGTAGATAAAATCTTGGGGAGAAGTAATATTCTCTGAATAACTTTTCTGAATATGTAAATCATGAATTGGTAGTAAGGTGTCAAGACAAAGAATTCCTCAACTCTTCTCTGAGAGGGAAGTACTATTGATGTCCTTGATTTCTGAATATTTCATGAAGGACAAAATTCTTAGATTATTTGGATGGTGTGTTTAGTGGGATAACTGTAAGAGGAAAGACTGAAATTATACGTTTTGACCTGGTTGGAAATATCAGATTCCTATTGAGATCTGAGTAATTTACCACAAGGCAGCAGAGAGACATGTGACTGATGATTCAATAAACCATGTTCCCATTCTGTCATTAACAGTAATGAAAATCTTCATACATAAAGAAGATTTGTACATTAATCTTTAAGATCAACCATTTATTTATACATAAATTTTTATGTTCAAACAATACCCTTACCGGTCAACCAGTAAGAACATATACCATGTCCAGTTGATATCCAAACCAGAATCCGAAGGACATGAAACAGTAGTACCCCCTGCTTAATGGATGAATGGATACAAGAAAAGTGGTAGATTTCTATATTTATTAATCTTAACATTTTACAGCTGCAACTTTGTATCCTTTGAACCACACCCCTCTAACTTCCCCCACCTTCTTACCCCTAATAACCACCATTCTAATCTTTGCTTCTGTGAGTTAGACTGTTTTAGAGTCCATGTGTAAGTAAGATCATGAGGTATTTATCTTTCCTTCTGTGCCTGGTTTATTTCACTTAGCATAATGCCCTCCATGTACATCCATGTTATTGCAAATGGCAGGATTTTTTTCTTGTTACAGATGAATAATATTTCATTATGTGTATGTGTGTGTGTGTGTGCGTGTGTGTGTGTGTGTGTGTATCACATTTTCTTTATCCATTCATCCTTGGGTGGACACTTAGGTTGTTTTCACATCCTGGCTATTGTGAATAATGCTGCAATGGACATGGAGAGCAGATATGGATTTAAGATCTGATTTACTGATTTCATTTCCTTAGGATATATACTTAAAAGTGGGATAATCTTGAGGGTTAATCTTGAATGTAAATAAATGTTTAGGTACAAAGATTTTCATTACTGTTAATGATAGAATGGGAACATGGTTTATTGAACCATGACATATTGAAATATTAGGCATGATTACAAAGACTTATTGTGCTAAAGATTAAAAAATGTAAGCAAACAAGATACAAAGTGCAATATGACTATATTAAAAAGTTATACACTTTTAAATTAGATTAAATATATTAACACTATGATAACCATTGTGACAATTTATTGGTAGTCAGGGTATGATTTTCACTTTCTTTCCTTTCTTCTTTTATATTGCATACATTAAACATTGAACAAATTATCTTTTTTATAATCTAAATAGTCTATCTAAAAGTGATTTCATAAT
>NW_012148297.1:1203920-1205060 GCF_000956105.1 Propithecus coquereli | reverse complement strand
ATTTATTTGTTGTTCATTTATGTTCTCAATGTTGTTAATACTATTCAGAAGGAAAAGCCAATCTAAACTAACTTCCACATTATTTCTTTCTTCCTTTCTTTTGTATGTTTGTCTGATTTTTGTTACTGTGAGGACACAAAGCAGAATAGTATCTCAGATAAATCTTTGATACCCTGCTCTAGGTCCTAGACAGAATAAATTAACAAATCTTAGTGGGTTGCATTCAATCCAATTACATCCAGGTAAATTCGTGTCATCCTGATAATTTTATTGCTAGAACTCAGAAATTCTTTGGTGTAGTATGAAGAACCCTCAAAATATCCAAGTCTACTGTAACCCAATACAATAGATTAAGTCAGTTGTGCTTTGTTTTGCTTTATCTGCTCCCTCTAGAATAGCTATAAAATTTTAAATTCAGTAACATGAAGGTTAGTTATATTGGCCCCATTCCTACTAGAAAATACCAAGAATTTCTTAGACTGTTTTTGGCAGTCAGTAAAATGAAACTCAGATTTAGAAGTAGTTGTATGTTGCAATAAAAGAAGCTGAGTAATGGGAATGTTATTTGATGGATCATATATGACCGTTAAGTTCAAGCCTGCAATGATTTAATGTAGCGCACCTGAAGAAGAAAGAGAACTGCAAAACAATTTGGAAAGAAATTTTGTTCTTTTCTGTAGGTGGGAATTGCTTTTGCAAGCTGTATGTCATTAATTTCTCGTTACATGATAATTGTGAATATGGAATTTATTCAACCTCTCTTAAGATGTTTCACAAAGAATGAAATATTGCTGAGTCTATCAAATTGTTCTCAAATATTTAAGGCAGTAGAGTTCTACTATTCCTTCTATTTCTTAAGGTGAATAATAATACTAGTTTTTTATATAGGAAAACATGGCAGAAAAAAAAGGGTCAGATAAGCAAAGTATGTGTTATGGCCAGATCTGAAAGTTGATGTACTACTACTTACATTAAAAATTCTAAAATCATTCCCCTTGGACTTTAGTTACAGATTCAAACAACATTCATGTACAGTCTGCAATCATGTATACAGTTGTTATTTAAAAAGTATTTGTGAAGATACAATAAATCATAATTCCAAGCAATTTTTCTCTTAAGAGAACAAATTTTGAATGCAAA
>NW_012148297.1:1200074-1201275 GCF_000956105.1 Propithecus coquereli | reverse complement strand
TATCTCATATCTGTGCTCCCTGCTTTCTATTCCTATTGCTATTGCTTTTGTTCAGTACATCCTCAGTTTTCTGTAGCAATGTTAAAATAGCCTTCCAACTGGTTTCCTTGGTTCCAGTCCAGCTCCACCTCCTGCTTTTGCCTCAATTTCTTTTCCAAGCTGCTGCCGAAAAGCTATTTCTAAAACACAATCTTGGTCATGCTATTGCCCTGATTATAAAACCTGTGATAACTCTTTATTTCTTACTAGATTAGAAACTTTATCACATCATTCAAAACTTTCAATAGTCTGGCTTCAATTTTTCTTTACTGATTTATCTTTTGCCCCTAACCCCAACATGCATGTACACACACATACACACACACACCTCTCATGTATACCTTACAGAGGGTCCAGTTATATATACTACTTGCTGTTTTTCAAAGACTGCACGCATGTTCATTTGTGTGCATTTGTGAATGTTATTTTTCCTACTTGACATGTTCTTCCATGCTTTCTGAGACTGGAAAACTCTTACATATCGTTCAAAGCACATTCGAAAATCGCCTTTTCTATGGCACACACCAATATTAAACCATACTTGTCAATGCTTGCAGAGTGCTCTGCAGCTATTTCACACTGCATCATAAACTGCTCTGTGTTCATCTTTGCCATTATAGCTAGCTATGCAATGATTTCCTAGGAAGCAAGGACTATAACTTATTCATCTTTTCCTCTTTCGTGTCCTGAACTGTACATAGCATATTGTAGATGCATTTTCAACAATTTGTGATTTAAATATGAATAAATAAGTTCTATTAGGCAATGACTAATTTATAAACATTTTATAGTAAGTTTTATTTATTATTTATCTATTGTGATGAACTAAATGTTGCTATATATGTCTGTTATGGGGATTGATATCCTATGCTCTTTTTGTCTCATTCATTACTTGACATGCTGAAATCTGTTTTTCAGTCCCACAACTTGATTGAAAAGATTCTTCTTAGGGTCTTCAGTGACAAGACATATCGTCAAATTTATGATCCTGTTTGCCTTTTTTTGACTATTAATTTCTATTAGTTTTATGGGCATTTTTCTCTTATACACACTTCAACTTTTGAGTCTGATAAGCACTCTTTGTTTTGAAATTTACCTCCCCTTGGTGATTCCCTACCCCTCCCATCCTGGCATCTTTCTAACACCCTGGCCGTCACCTGTC
>NW_012148297.1:1193529-1196215 GCF_000956105.1 Propithecus coquereli | reverse complement strand
TGATCTGATATTTGTAACATTGCCTTAGGTAGGAAAGAACAGTAAAAATAAAAGTGTTCTCAATGACAACAACAAATTAGACATAGAAACATGGAGATCATCACTCCAACATTTCTTAGGAAGTATTAAAAAGATAGCCACAAAACATCAGAATGGACATAAAAATCAACCACCACTAATGACTGGAACTTTTGCTAAAGGAATAGAGATTAAGGAAATAATTTAATCCATTACATGACTGCATGATAAGCTGTTTTAAATGCTTAATCATGATAATAAAATTCAAATACCAGCTGAGGTACCTATCCTCTGAGTGCCAAATTAAATCAGCTTAGTCATATTGCATGTTAATAGGTGTCTGGAGATTTTTCAGTCATGCTGGAGATTGCGGTGGGAAAGGGAGTGAAGGGTGGAAGGTGTTCAAGCCACTTCTATATTTCTACATTTCTGCTGCCATGAAATTGAGTCAGTGAGTGCATCACCTTCTCATCCCACATTGTGTACACATTCTGCTGCAGATGGTTCCAGATAAGACATAGAATCTTCCCTTTGATTTTCCTTGGAAAGCATCAGTCATCCAAGTTGTGTGTGTGTGTGTGTGTGTGTGTGTGTGTGTGTGTGTGTGTAGCAGAATATTAGTGAGGTTTAGAGCACCTACAGACTTATCCATCATCAGATTGCCTGACTTCCTTCATTCTTATAAATACTCCCTTCACATATTTCCTTCTTCTATAATTTCCCAGGTCCTTATCTCCTTCAAGATCTCTGAAATTCAATTCTATGATCCTCATTTCATATAGAATTTAACTTTCCACTCCTAGACAGTATGGCTGCTCACTTTTGTGTATACCTGAACTCATCAATGCACTACACTATTAATGAATCATCAACCACAGAACACAAAATAACCATCAGAGATTTCGTAATGTTCACCTTTCCTTTTCTGTTATTCACCAATCTGCTTTAGGGAAAGTGAATAAATACAGAGGTTAATATCATCAATACTAAAGAAGGCAGAATCCCTTTAGATGGCAGAAGTATTTATATTTAGCTTTTCACTCTTTTTCTCTCTCTTATAGCAGTCCTGCTACTTGACAGAGATTCATTACTAGTAGCAATGATGGCCAGAGTAATTAAAGGGCACTTTCTCTGGGCCAGACACTGCTAAGTATATCATATTCATATGTACATCTATTAATGGATGTTTTACAGATGACAAAACCAAGACTTAGAGATGTTAACATACCTCACTTCACCTAGGTGTTAACTATTCCACCTATGATCCAAACCTGTGGAATCGGATCCTCAAACACGCATTCTTAACCATTACGCTATATTACATTTGTTGATTGAGAAGAAATTTGGATATGCTCACTTGTTTGAGATCACTGATCACAAAGTATTTTCAAACAAAACTTGAAATAAATCAGTAAACTATACACAAATCAATATTTTATATTTTGACTCATCTGAACCAAAATTTTCTAAAAAGCTAAATTTTTGTAATTCTACTCATTTTACATTTTTCTTTTCCTTGTGCTTTTTAATTGTTTCTTGGATTTTAATTATTATGTTTTTGCTCCTGTTATAAAGACAAATAACTTACGATTTGCCACCATAGCTTCTCAATTTGAAACTTATATCTGCCTGGTATATTTTGATTTTGAGACAGTCTTTTAGTGAGAGGGAAGCAAAGTTAATATAATATGTATTTCCTACTTTCATTGAATTGGAAGGCTTCAGTATCTTCCAGAAAAGCAGCAATACTGAAAAAATTTTTTAAAGGTCTACCCCACCTCATATTATTATATTGGAGTCCTGTCAGTGTGGTGATAAGGTGCAGAGGAGACGGAGTGTTCAATAACCTTCCAGCTAAATCTCAATGTTTCAGTGAGATTGTGTCTAGAGGCTGTGATATTTACAAGTATTGTTCCAGTGAGATAGTTTTTTCCTCCAGTCCCTTATTCTCTTCCCTGCCTGCAATTTTCCCAATCTATTTATTGGAAGCCCTGACCTCTGTTAACTATTTTTTCACCCTTAGTTGAGACTGAAAGGCTGGAGAACACTGGACTCAGAGGAATTACCTTCCCCAGTGGAAAAGGCTCTGGCAATGTGTTTTCCTTTGTAAAGTAGGCATTTGTTGTGGAGAACTCTCTGGGTGTATTTTACAATGATTACTCTTGACATGCCCCTAAGAAAGAACCAGGAAATCAAAGAAGAGGACTGATTCCACTCATACTAGATAGAAGAATGAAGCATGACTTCTCCGCTGCAAAGCCTGTGCGTAGCTGCAAGTTGAGGGATGGTGAGATCTTTTGCTGAGAATGGAAGGAGTGATGTCAGAGGCAGTGGAGACAGGGCAAGACAGAGAGAGAAACTATTAAAATGTCATGGAGTGGAGTGGGAGAAGTAGGTGTATGAGACGCACAGGATTGCCCCAGATTGTCTCAAATTTTTATAACGTATGAGAATCTGTTGGATTTCCTGGATTTAAAGAGCAAGAAAATGTGGAAGCTCCCTAAGACTCCAATCCCAATGAGTTTCTCACTCTGTCTCAGTTTGTAGCAATGTGTCAAAATTGCCATTTCAATATTCATTCCAGTTTATGCCTTCAGCAACTTCTCCAGGTGAGCAGATATCAGCTGTGATTTTCTGTATGTGTGGATCTCTCTGAAATTCCTTTTTA
>NW_012148297.1:1192193-1193479 GCF_000956105.1 Propithecus coquereli | reverse complement strand
CATACTCTCTCATGCATATACTCATATACAATGACATACATTATAGAAATATTAACTATTTTTATATGTAATAATCATGTGTATCCAAATTAGGCTAGACATGAGCTCATAGCGATGTCTCCAACTGTAATCCATGTGACTTGCTTCATTCTAGTCTCCTTCCTTGAACTGTAAGATTTTCATTTTGCATTTGAATATGAAATTTGTATTATTTTGATGTAGATCTGGTTATAAAGTTTCAGCTTCGTTTTTATGGTCATCAGCATATAATACATATATCAAACGTAACACATCTAACTTTAAGTTACTTAGATCAAATACCTTCAAGTATTTCCTTTAGAAAATGCTGTTTGTTTTCACAGCCTTTATTGTTATAATTGTGGTCTAAGTCACCAAAATCTCTCATTTGTTTCCATGCTAGGAGCTCTTCCTCTCACTTATAGTAAAAGCCAAAGTCTTTCTACTGCCCTTTAAGACCCTCTGTGATCTGCCTTCCCATTAGCCGCTCTGACTTAATGTTTCACGTCACTCCACACCGCTCCACTCACCTCTACCCTAGCCACAATGATCTTCTTTTGTTTCTATGCCAATAAACCCCAATCTGAGAGCATTTGAACTTGTTATTCCCTCTGCCTGAAATGTTCTTCCACCAGAACCATGTATAAGGCTTGGTTGCTCACTTCCTTCTGGTCTTTCTTGAAATATTTCCTTCTCAGTGAAGACTTCTGTACTGGGTGCAGTTTATGCGGCTCCTAAGATTAACTCATGATTTTCTGCATAGTATGTTGATAAATTTCAATGAAGATCGACTGGCTTCAGAGAGAAAGTTTATACCTTTCATGGATAAAGGCTTATTGAACTCTCTCCTCACTGAAACTGAATTATAATCAGGGTATATTAAAATAATTCAATAGGGAAAAACTAAATAAATGAAAAAAAATTGTACAGCAATATAGCAAAGAGGTAATCCCAGCATAGATCATAGTAGCTTAGTAGCGAACCCCAGTATCCCCAACACTCCTGATCCTCCTCTTCTTCTTTAATTTTCTCCTTTTTACCCAACAGGATCTAATGTGCTGCAAATTTTAATTTCAAAATTTCTTTCATTGTCTGTCTCTTGTCACTAGAATGTAATTTCCACGAAGGCAGGAATCTTTGTCTTCACTGGATTTATTCACTGCGGCACCTAAGATCCTAGAACAGTTCTGGACACATGGTAGGTACTCAATTCACCTCTTTTAAATGAGTGAATGAGTGAATGTTGCACCTTATACCTCAGTTCTTCA
>NW_012148297.1:1179861-1181473 GCF_000956105.1 Propithecus coquereli | reverse complement strand
AGAAATTAAACATAGGATTATTCTAATAAGGATTCTTTTTTTTTTCTTCACACATTAGTATTCTGGGAATATATTTGTCACTTGGTTTAATGCACAGATTACTTAAACACACATTGCTTTTGTTCTCCTTATTTTATAATGTAAATGGAATCATTACATCTAGGTGTGAAGGCTTATTCACCAAGAAATCTTGAAATAAGTCTTGTAATTGCAGCTACCATTACCACTGTAAATAGAAAGCAGAGTTTCATTCTGAGAGTCAGTACACGGAAGGTTGGGCTTTCTAAAACCTTTTCATTTCTCATCAACACTTTCAAAGTTCAAACTGTGTGTACTTGTTTGCCTTCCCCAGAACACTATTTCATATTAGCAAAAAATTTTAAGGAGAGACTTCAGCTGACTTCCCTTTGCCCCTCAGAATTTATTTCTGGTATAAATCTCCTAAATTATCACATGTTTTTAGAGGTATCTCTGTGGGCATTTTTCAGAATTTCGCAATATTAGTAAGCATGTTTCGTAAGGCAGGAGAGAATAGACAAGATGATTTTAATGAAATAATTTCTATACTTTCATTTCTTGGGTAAAATCTAATATTTCTAGTTTAAACTAAGAGCTGTTTTTATTGTAAACAAAATAATTTACCAGGTGACTCATTGTTGTTTCAGTTTAGAAATAATCATTTAAAATTTTTTATTCACATTTACAACTTTAAAACATACAGCCTTTTTCCCACCTTCATCCATTCCAAAAAAACTGTTCTATATCCACATTTTCAAATGGGGTCCGGAAATCCTTTATCACTTCGTTGTCTTCTATGATTCCCAAACTGCTTAAGGTTTAAAGGGGAAAGTCTTTCTGGAAAGGGATATGGCCAAAATTATCAAAACTGCACTATTTCCATTTCCAGAGATATGGCAAAAGAGAGAGAGAGAGGAAAAAAAAAAAAAAAAAACTGTTCCAGATGACTTACAAAACAGCGAATTTTTAAAAAGTAAAATACATTCCAGAGCTAGGTAAAAAGTAAGGTAATACTTAGAGATCAAAAATGATGAGAAATCACAACTCTAGATGCTATTCTGTTGTTTTTTCCAGGGGCATCGTTGCTACAGAGTAGTTTAGCATATGGGTTTGAAAAAGTCTAGATCTAAGAGGAAAGGAAAAAAGCCAGGGTCCATGGAAACACAGAAAGTTGGCACAAACAGCCCACATTTACAAAATGATTTGCACAGGCAATAGGCAACAATACTAGTGAGTAAACTAGGAATAGACATAGTTGAGGGAGATCGTGATAATATTTGCCTCTCTCTCTTTAGGTTCTATGTAAGGGAGAAATTTGCAAAAATTTTATTCTGATAATTACAAATCAAACAGATGACAAACAAAAAACACATAGTGAAAGCAGCCATCATGACTGAGAGTCCAGAGAAAAAAATCAACTGCATATTCATGTACAAAATAGTAAATATTTTGGAATTATTGTGTATGTACTGTAGAATTCACTATAAATATATTGAATAAAATACGAAGGATTTAAGATATGATAAAATAGAGACTAATAAATAGCCAATCATTTGTAAAGAAACCATTTCTAAAAATAAAAATATATAATAAT
>NW_012148297.1:1172886-1178521 GCF_000956105.1 Propithecus coquereli | reverse complement strand
AAAATGAGCCAATAGAAAATATATATTAAGAAAATTATTTCAAGAAATTGGCTTATGCATTTGTAGGGGCTGGCAGTTCACAAATAAGAGCAGGTTTGAGCTCTTGGGGATGAGCTAAAATTTCTGTCTACACATGAGATTTCTTCCTCAAAGAAGCTGCAGCTATGCTCTTAAGAGCCGAAGCAGGTTCACCGTAATTTTCTAGGATAATCTTCCTTATTTGAAGGCGGCTGATTATACACTTAACCACACTTACAAAATACCTTCAGAACAACATCTAGATTGGATTTTTTTAATAATTACAGATTGTAATATATACAAGTTAACACATGACACTATCCATCATTTTCTTAAACCATACATATTAGTCAAGTAAATACAAAGTTCTACTTCCATCTTCCTCCACATAGCTGAAAATAGACAAATGCTTTTCCCAAAAAAGAATGCAAAGTCCTTGAGTGATAGTCCCTCTTCTTCTTTGATATAGTATAACTGTAACACTGTGACACAAACTTGGCTGTTATTAATATATCTTCCATTAGATAATGAAAGGGTAAGAGAAGAAGAAAAGGAAAAGTAATATTTGTTTAATATATACTAGTGATTGTCCTGGCGTTCCTGAGTATATGGCCGCATTTGTCTAATCTCTCTCTCTCTGTAGTCACACTGACTTCTCTTCTTTTGTTATCTCTTTCAAAACTCCCTCTGCTTCTCTCTTACAAGGATACATGTGATTGTATTTGGAGCCCAGCTAGATAATCCAGGATAAGCTCCTCATTTAAACATCCTTAATTTAATTACATGTTTTTCCATAAAATGTAATTTCACAGGTTATGAGAATAAGAATTTGCTCATATCTTTTTAGGGTGTCCAAAATTCAGCCCACTACATGGGTAATCGAAACCTTCATTCTTAAAGGATCTAGGGGTAGGGAATCTGTGGCCCTAAGACAAAATGTGGCCTTCTAGGTCCTTAAGTGTGGCCTTTTGACTGAATCCAAATTTTACAGAACAAATCCTTTCATTAAAAGGGGTGCAACAGAGAAAGATGACGTTTTTCTGGCTTCCTTTGGTGTTTAAAATGAACAATCTTCAAATCAGAAGGCTGCAGGTGACCCACCCCTGCCGGGGCATCTTGTCTGAACTGAATTGTTGTAATTTTCCATTGACTTTATTCACAGGATAGGGTAGTACTAAGGTATGCCTTAAAGGATTGCCTGTATTACAGTAATACTTTTTCCTCCCCTCATTGTGTAGTAGTAGTCCAATTTTCCATTACTAATCAGGATCAATCATACAGCTAATAGAGTAACATCCTTCTTGGTCTGTTGATTCAGAGGTACGAGGTACTGAAATAGACTTGTGTCAATCTAAACATTTAAGTTCAATGGAATCAGTATTGTGTCTCCTGGTGGAAGTATTTCTTCCTCAGAAACAAAGATCTCTAGACCAGAACTGTGTAAGGTCACAGGGATGGAAGCAAACATTTTACTATTAGGTCACTAGGGATAAATGGTGCCATGCCTTGATTCCTGGATCTGTGAATTCTGGCTATGGAAGAAACAGCACTATATATTGAACACTAATTTAAAACATATACATGATTACGGAGGACATTGCTCCAACCCTGCTACATTGCCTTACAATGCCTAGCTGACATTATAATTGAGTCTTCAATACATAATTCTATCATTTATCAAATCAGCCAGTTTAGAATGATGGGAGAACATGGTATCACCAGTGGATTCCATGAACAGGGTTCCATTGCTGCACCTCATCCACTGTGAATGAGTTATTTGATCATAAGCCATGCTTTGTAGAATACTATGAGAGTGGATAAGACATTCTATAAGTCCACAGATGGTAATTTTGGCAGAAACATTGCATTCAGGGAATGCAAATCCACATCCAGAGTAAGTACCTATTTCGGAAAGAGCAATGCACTGCCCATCTCATGATGGAAAATGGTCTAATGTAATCAATCTGCCACCGGGTAACTGGCTTTTCTCCCTGGGGAATGGTGCCATGTCAGGGATTCAGTCTGAGTCTCTGCTGCTGGCAGATTGGGCACTCAGTAGTTGCTGTCACCAAGTTGGCTTTGGTGAGTGGACATTCATGCTGCTGAGTCAATGTGTAGCCTCCATCCCTGCTACTATGACCACTTTGTTCCTGAGCCCATTAGGTAATGACAGGGGATGGTTAAGTAAAAAGGCTGACTGGTACCCACAGAATGGTTCAGTAATTTTATCTACTTGATTATTAAAATCCTCTTCTGCTGAGGTCACCATTTTGGTGAGAATTCCCATAAAACACAAATATCTTCAAGTGCTTTGCCCAGGGAAGTTTATCCATATAGCTATTCTTGGACCTTCTTGTTGCCAATTACGCATTTGTGTTTCTTCCACGTACCTGCTCATCAAGCCAAACTATTAGCCACAGCCAATCAGTATAATACACTTTTACTTCTGCCATTTCTCCTTTCAGGAAAAATGAATATCCAGGTTCACTGCTGAAAATTCTTCCCACTAAGAATATTTCTTCACTATCCTTCAATAATGTCCTAAAAATGGGCTGCAGTGCTGCAGCTTTCTCCTTTCACAGGGTGCCTGCATATTATGCAAAACTGTTTATTATTTTTATTGATGCATAATAGATGTACACAATTACAAGTGACATGTGATAATTTAATACAACCATATAACTTGTAAATATCAAATCAGTGTACTTGTGTATCCATCACTTTAAACACTTGTCTTTTTTTGTGTTAGAACATTCAAATTATTCTCTTCTGGCTATTTTGACATGTATAATAGATTATTGTAAACTATAGTCACACTACTGCTATATCTAAGTCTTATTTATGGTTTGCTAGAAGACATAAACAAAATCATTTTTAAACCTGGCCTGAATTTTCTCTTCGGTAGTTGACTGGTCAGGTGGAACTCCCCATGAGTTCATAGGAATTATCTAAAAGAGAAAAGTAATATAGCAGAAGTAGGGGCCAAAGTTTTCTGTGAAGGTATATCTCACACCACTGGATCCCAAGAAATTTTACTGAGGTAGAACACTCTAAATTTTTGTGATGTTTATTCCTTGCTCTCCAACACACAAATATTTTACCAACATGTATAAATAAAATACTGCTTCCTGCTGACAGAGTACAATTGCATAATATCGTCAATGTAATGGATCAATATAGTGTGTTGTGGAAGGGAATTATGACATGGGACTGGAGAGTTGATATATCCCTGAAATAAAACAGTGAAGATGTACTACTGAAAACAAACTACTGATTAACTTTATTAATAGATATTGAGAAAAAAGCATTTGTCAGATGAGCTGTATACCAGTTATGAAGGGATGTGCTAACTTTCTCAAGCAACAAAACCACAACTGGAACAGCAGCTATAATTACACTCACTACATGATTAAGTTTATGATAATCCACTGTCATTCGCCAAGGTCCATCTGTTTTCTGTACAGGCAAAATATGCAAGTCTATCCACAATTTTACAGAAAGTGCCACACCTGCATCTTTCAGGTCTTTGATGGTGGTGGCACTGATTTAAACAATCTCTCTAGGAATTAGGAATGCAGTATTGCTTTTGGTTTATTTTTTTTTTCTTTTCTTTTCTTTCTTCCTTTCTTTTTTTTTTTTTTTTTTTTTGTAGTTAAAAGCAGTTCTAGTAAGTGCCACTTGGCCTGTTAGCTTTTATTTCACAGGTCAGGGAACCAATATGGGGATTCTTATTACTGTCTATTCCAGTTATGCATTTCGGAACTGAAAAAATAAGCATTGGGAGGATTCAGGGACCCAGCAGGCAAACTGTAAGACTGACATGAACGAAAACTCCATTGATTACCTGACTTTCGTAATTCCCTATACTGACTAGTGGACCCTACTGATGTTTTGAGTATCCCAGAATTAGTGTCAATTCAAGAATTATAGTGTCCAGTAATCCCTGATAAATCTGATTGTTTCACTTTTGTAATGCATAATCACTGTGGTAAATGAGCATAGATTACATGGGGTAAGGCAGGAAAAATGATTAACAATATAAATTTCTCATAAGGTAACAGAGTCCTTTCTCAAGGGAGCCCATTTTCCCTTTCATTCAGCTTATAAACTGGCTCAGTTCTGGGAATCAAGGAGTCGTAAATCTCTGTTTCGGTGATTTAAGGTACAGTTCTCATCTATTTCTTTTCTAGGGACAATAGTTAATGATATAGGGCTTGGTTAGATCATTCTGGTTACTTCTTTGAATCCATTGTCTATTAGAATAACTATTGTCAAGTTGTCTTTGGAAGTTAAATGGTGCCACTTGGCCACTACCACCCTGGGATCTCGTTATCCCCATTGCTTTTAGGAATACCAGTTTGATAGATATCCCCACTATGATTTCTGTTCTACAGAGAAGGGTGACCACAGAGCCCTTCAAAAATGCTAGTGCACCCCTCACAAATTTGTTTCTCAGAGTTAAATATGTACCCTCTTAGGGTGGGTGAGCACAGGTCTTCTGTAAAATATCTACTCTAATATTCCAATCTCCATGGATTTTTGGATATCTTCCTCTACACTATACCAAGGTAGTTGTGATATTTCAATTTTATTTAGTGTAGGCCACCTTCGGGTCCATGTTTCAGCCAACAAAATAAACAGTTAGTGCCCTCTATAAATCCTTGAGCTAAGATATTGAATCAAGAATCTATGCTTAGTGAGCCCATATCAATTAATTCAGGCAGACTGAACTTCATATTCTTTTCATCAAAAGCCCACATCCTTAATAGCCACTTCTATATATATTCTCCTGATTTCTCTTCATTTATAAGTACAGAGGTAAAAGAGGGGTAGAGAGGTTGATAGACTCTGAGGCGAATAAGCAGTTCCGTGAAAGGTAGCTTCCCCAGGGGAGATCATTATGTATTCTTCAGGCAATGCAGGGCTAACCTCTACAGGCAGAAGTGTAAGGACCTGTACTGGCAATGAAGACTCAACAGAATTGATTTAGCAGTTAGATATTCCCAGCTTCCTTGGACTCTTTCCATATGTCCTCATTCCAATTTTCAATATCCTGTTTGTTCCCAGTTAATGCCCTCACTTTAACAGAAGACACCCTGTGAAGTTGGGAACTTAATTTACATTGAAATTAAACCATTCACAGGATGAGACTCAGGGTTTGGTTTTCAGCAATGTTGTCCTGGCGGCTGCAGGAGATAAGAATTTCATTTAGGACAGTTATAGAAGTTTTCAGTTAATTTATGGGGAGCAAGAACTGGGAATTTGAAGCCCTGAGCTCCTCTTCCCTGTGCCCCACTTCCCCCAATTTTCTCCAGTGCAGATAGGAGCAACCAGCTAATCTCATTTAGATTTTATTTTCATTAAATGTTCTAGATAGCAAGCTGGGTGTAGTGACTCTTACCTGCAATTCCAGCTACTTGGGAGGCTGAAGTGTGAGGATTGCTTGAAACCAGGAATTTGAGACCAGCCTGGTCAACATAGCAAGACCCTGTCTCTAAAAAATAAAATAATATTCTAGATACATGGTTGCTCATAACCTCATCTTTTATAGGTATTTGAATAGGAGTTTCCAGTAGTGATATTTTATGTATCTCTTTCATATTATGGACTACTAGTA
>NW_012148297.1:1170914-1172836 GCF_000956105.1 Propithecus coquereli | reverse complement strand
TCTTATCCTGCCCTCAGCCATCTGTGGTCCTGGGTCTCAGGCCTTGGGACTCGACTAGGACTTACAGCACCCGCTTCCCTGATGCTCCAGCTTGTGGAGGGCAGGTCGTAGGACTTCTTGGTCTCCATAATCACATGAGCCAATTTCCTATAATAAA
The DNA here is from genome assembly GCF_000956105.1 of Propithecus coquereli. Classification (NCBI taxonomy): domain Eukaryota; kingdom Metazoa; phylum Chordata; class Mammalia; order Primates; family Indriidae; genus Propithecus; species Propithecus coquereli. The sequence goes on along the minus strand of NW_012148297.1, from coordinate 1,172,679 downwards.
TCTCTCTCTCTGTCCCTCCCTTCCCCATGTGTATATATATTTAAATATATATTAAGATATTTGATGCAAAGAATCAACAATTATGAGGGCTGGCTAGGCAAATCTGAAACCTTTAGGAAAGGCTGCCAGAGATAGCAAACTGAAACTCTCAGCTACATGATGAAATTATTGCCAAAAGTTGAAATTTCTCCTTTTGCAGTGAAGTCTCAGCTGTAGTTTTACTTCCATTCAAATTATTGGATCAGACTCACTCAGATTATGTAGGATAATGCTTTCTTACTTGAAGTCAATTTATTCTGATCTTAAGTCACATCTACAAAATTCTCTCACAGACACCACCTTCATCAGTGTTTGTCTGAATGAGGACTGTAATCTAGCAAAGTGGACACACAAAACTGGCCATAACACTGGGATAAACAGATATAAATTAAGATACATTCGTTTCTATTTTTCTTAATTTCTATTCTAAATGACTATTTTAAACAAAAGTAGATCCTTAGGAATAGTTATAGCAATGTTTACAATTCAGGTGATGACCAACATTTGTGAAAGTTAAAAGGGAGATTTTGGTAAAGAATATATACTAAAAAATATAATTGCTATGTGTAGAAACACTAAATTGGTTTACTTAATTAATACATGTTAATATTTTCCAATTTTACGAAGTAAACAAAAGAAACCTATCTATCCTAGCATTTCTTTTGTGAATCCTGAAAGCCATGACACTGATCTATGAAATAGCCACCAAGTTATGTAAGATAAGTAAATAGCAATAAAGCTTATTATAAATATATAAATATTTTCTTATGGATTATTAAAGACAAAATTCTCAGTCTAAAAATAAAGATTCTTATATAGTAATATTACATCTATAATGATAAATAGAAAATTAATATGTTAGTATTTTGTAAATGATTGACAAATTTCTAATGACAGTCTGGCTTGAATTGTGGAAACATCTCTGCCAGCCTCATGGTGAGTAGAGCACTGAAGAGCTGAATCCGACAGTGCCCCTGATAAATTTATTGAACAATAGCATGATGACTACGTACATGGAAGAGGCATAACCTGGCTAAACATACCAATAAAAAAGGCCTTTATTGCAAAAATCCGAACAGCCCCAAAGTTAACCTCTTTGGAGGAGGTATACTGTGGGTCTGGTATGTGGACTTTCTAGCCTCTCCATTGGCTCATGAGGTTTTCTTCCTTTGCTGATACGCTTCAGCTGCTCCCTCCTTTGCCTCGCTCATCTTTCCTCTGATGTTACTCTAGGGTATCTCTTTGTAATATTGCCTATCCCTTTGGAATACTATTTGAACAGCTGTTTGTGCCAAGAACAGCACTTATTGCAGTTGTAATTGAGTGCATCCCTTAAGATTTTTTTTACAAGCACTGAAGTGTTTTTAACAGTAGAGTTTGTGTAGAAGGGAAAGTTAAAGTAGTTTTCTCACCATTATATGTATGTATTTGTGTCATGCATCACATAATATCACCAGGAAAAAATGTGATATAAAGGAAAAAACACAATGCCAGAGAATTTTTTTCTAGTCTTGACTCTGCGCTAATTTGCTCTGTGATATTCTCAATTCACCTAACCTCTCTGGGTAACAATACTTGTCCTACCTACCTTGAGGATAAAAAAGAGATAATAGCTGTTAAATTGCTCTGACACAGTCCAAAATGCTACTATTATTTTTTAAAAAGCCACTTATCAAAGAAAAGAAACACAGCTAAATTCTGCAGCCACTTCACTTATTTGTGTGTG
>NW_012148297.1:1168708-1169469 GCF_000956105.1 Propithecus coquereli | reverse complement strand
AGGAAATCATGTAAAAGATATGTGGGATACAATAAAAAAGTCTAACATGTGTATTTGAAGTCTTGGAGAGGAGAAACAAAATATGGCAGAAAAAATTTCAAAAGAGAAAATAGCAAGAAAAAAATTTCAAACTATCAAAAAAATCTAGTCAATAATAAATAAGTTCCACAGATCTTCAGTAGATAAATATAAAGACAGAAACCATGAACACAAAATAATACAGCTGTCCCTTGAACAACATGGGATTGAACTGAGCAGGTCCACTTATACTCGGATTTTCTTCTTCCTCTGCCACCCTCGAGACCGCAAGACCAACCCCTCCTCTTCCTCCTTCTTCTAAGCCTATTCAAAGTGAAGACTGTGAGGATGGAGAATTTTATGAGTATGAGTATTTACTTCCACTTAATAAATAGTAAATATATTTTATCTTCCTTATGATTTTCTGAATAACATTTTCTTTGCTCTAGTTAGTTGATTGTAAAAATATGGTGTATAATACATGTAACACACAAAATATGTTAATTGTTTACATTTTCAGTAAGGCTTCCATTCAAAAGTAGGCTATTAGTAATTAAGTTTTGGGGGAGTCAATGGGCATGTATGTATATGTGTATCAAAGATAGGTAAGGGAATGTTCATAACAGTATTATTGTACTTAACAAAATTTATAATGAATTCAAAAATGTTCAAGTGTTAAATGGATAAACTGCCATGTATTTATAAGATTGTATTTTGCAATGAAAATTAATGAACTATAACTA
>NW_012148297.1:1155013-1168168 GCF_000956105.1 Propithecus coquereli | reverse complement strand
TTTAGAAACCAGTAATACTTAATGGTGTTACAAAAACTGGTATATTTTTATAAGCTAAGATTTTTTTACAATCTTCCTAGTGAGAAATAAATTTTTATTACGAAAATATTAAGTATACCTCAATTTTAGAAAAAAAACTGTGATAATAGGCTGAAAACATCTCATATAGGCTTTCAAAATTGTCTACTTTTTTTCCACATTCAAATGCCATTGGCAGAGTTGAAATTCAAAAATCACGGAGGTACCTGAATGACATTGCCATGGCTATAACTCAATAAGGTAGGAAGAAATTTGAATGGTGAGATATGTTTGCAAATATTTAAATTTCATATTTTTGTCATTGAACCATGTTTTAATTAGAAAAATTTGTTGATTGTCTACTGTCTTGGTCAGTTCAGGCTGCTATAACAGAAAGTTGAAGACTAGGTGGCTTAAACAACAGAATTTTATTGTTTACAATTCTGGATACTGAGAAGTCCAGTATCAAAGCACCTGCAGATGTGGTATCTGGTGAAAGTACTCTTTCTGGTTTGCAGATTGACTTCTTGTTGTGTCCTCACATAGCAGAAAGAGAGAGAAAGATCATCTCTCGTATATCTTCTTCTAAGGGCACTAATCCCATTCACGAGTGCTGATTTCCCCCCCTTTGTCTGAAGATACAATTTTTTTTATATAGTCCTTTCTTTATTTGTTTACTCATCCTTCTATAGGATGAAATCAACCCAACAATGCTTGCTATAGGATGTGCGTGTGTGTGCACAGATAATACTTTTCTGTTATATTTGAAATATAAGTTGATATGTATAACTCCAGTTCAAATTTCCTGTGAAATCTAATATCCTCAGCATAGGTTTATGTAGAGATTTGTCTCTAAGTCTATACACAATTATTTTCCTCCCAGAAGGTAGCAAACCTATCTCTGTTAGTTGTTCACATTGTTCCAATATGGTTTTGCTTCTAAAGGTTTACGAACATTTGAAGGTGGGATTTTTGAGGAAGTTGGGGAATAGTGGATGGGAGGAGTATAGTTAATAGCCTCACAAGGAACTAAATGCATACTATAAGTATAACTGCTTATTTTTATGTTGATTTTTCATCACAAAGCTTAACAGTATTTGGTGGTTGGGGAATGGAATAGAAATGAAAAGACCATACATATTTTCATCTTCTTATGGAGAAATGAAGCATTAATATAAAATCACCTATTTTTATAAACTCTGCTTCAGTTCAAACATTGGTTGTAAGCAAAAGGTTTTGGTTTTAGTATCACTTTTTAAAAATTATTTTGTATCTTCACATATATTTTGTAGAAATTTGGAAAGGGTTATGTCCAGAGCTGCTCTTCGAGCTGTTTGAATTACAAATAGACTCTCAGCTCCTTCTTTAGTCATTTTGAATTTAGTTCTTGCCCTCCACCATTAAGTTATACCACTTAACAATATGCCCTGCTCTCTGTTTATTTTAAGGTCTGTTCTGGAAAATCCGATAACCCAGCCGGCTATGGTGGTACACGCTTGTAGTCCCAGCCAGATACTTGAGAAGCTGAGGCAGGAGGATTGGTTGACTCAGGAGTTTGAATCCAGCCTGAACAAAACAGCAAGATTCTGTCTCAGAAAAAAAAAATTCCAATAACCAGGGAACAATAGTTGCAATCTCAATGCTGGGAATATAGTGTTCAGTTTATATTCCCTGTTTAGGAATCATCTATTAATACGCCTTCCATTATCACCATCAAAATCCCCCCATGGGTTCTGTAGAGAAATAAACCCCTCATGCAGATGTAGACCCACTACCTAGTAGAGGTAGGTGTATAACTAAGTAGTTCTTTCAGTTCACTAAAAATTGAGAACCAAGAATTCTCCTTAATGTTTTTCTGTTCCCAACTACTTGATCCTTCATTTTCTGGATATGATCAAAGAAAAGGAAGAACATGAGAAAAGAAATATGTTAATCTCTGAGAACCAAAGGAAAGAATACAGCAAACCAGACTGGAACTGAGAAGTGGGGCCCAGGAATTAAATAGCCTGAGATCTATGTGGATTCTTGATAACAAAATCCTCAACTGGTCTCTAGTTTTTTATGAAATTCTTTAGTATCCATTTTCCAATAAAAGCAAATTTTGTCCTCAAAATACTATATTTAAACTGACAACCAGACATGAACACATAATGAAACAATTCTTTTGTTATGCAGTAAATCATAAGAACAAAACTACCGAATCCTGAAATTAAAATCCATAGATTTATAACAACTTAATAGTGGTCTTGGTTTCAACCCAGAATTCCTCAATTTATTTACTGATTTCTATTCCTTAGCTCTCTTGGCCATGTATCTGAAGTAAAATTTACCTTTAGAGAATCTAGGTCATGTCAGATAAACCTCATTTCCTAAGGTTAAATTGATTATAAATGACACATTGTGTATAATTTTTTCATAATTCTTTTCATGATGAATCTATAATTAGCATGATGTATATAAAAGTTGGTGAGCTAATTTATAGTCTCTTTCTTTTATCACAAAAGAGACAAAACGTAGAGCCTACTTAGAACTTATTTTGTCATCTACTGTTCCTTTCTTGACCTTCCCGTGTTAAATTTCTAAATGTGGTTATTTCCTTAGTCCCAATTTCCTTATGCCCTTCCCAAGGCAACCCATGGTGGACCAAGTAGAAAGTGAAATTTTAAGTTTGCTCCATCATAAATTCTTGCTTTTGATGTAGTGTACTTTTATACATCATTAGCTGGGAAGATGTTTCCTGAACCTTAGCTCTGGGAAGCAACTACTCACATCCTATCCCTCCACATTCTATATGTCTTCTTTACTTTTATAACATTAAAACTACTCCAGAATTCACTTGTCTAGTGCACACATTTGAGGAATGGGAAAAAGTGTGCGAGGCTTTGTAATTTCTTAGATAGATAGAAATCTATGAGCTAAGATTTTACAATTACTTTCTTGTTTCTGCAATATACCTGTTGTACTCTTGGTCACCTGAGGTATTGTGAGCTGATCCTGCTACATTGGGCCAGAGGTAGACTTGAGTAGCATACAGATTTGGCAGTTTATTTTTAAATGTGATTTAACAGATATGTGAAACCCTGCCTCTAATCAGAGATGTCTACCTCTTCTTCCTTTCAATAAAACAAACAACTAAGATTGCGTACTTATATTCAAATAAAAATGAGTTATAACTATGCTCCATATTTTGCCTAGAATAAATGTACCAGGTCCTTTCCAAGTAGGAGAATAGTAAAGAGTGAATGAAGACCACCTACCATTTATAGAGAAAATTATTGAAAAGAAAGTTTTAGAAGACACATGCAATTTTATAATTTTTGCTTAAAGTCAGCAACACTTTAGGATATTAGTAAATTCATATGATGTAATATGTCTTCATTCACAAAGGCATTAGAGAGATTTTTTAAATAGGAAGGCTGTCCATACCTGCAGGTTTCCTCAGAGTTTAGTCATTTTCAATTTGTAAATACTGTGGGAAATTCATTTCTTATCTTTATAAGAAAATTTCTGTGTAGTTTTTTTTTTTCCCCAGCATGACTTCCTTGTATGCTGTGTTAATTTTCCATGGTTGCTATATCAAATTAGCACAAACTTAGTGGTTTAGAAAAAACACACATTTAATATCTTACAGGTCTGGAGCCAGAAGTCTGAAATGAGTCTTATGTTGCTGAAAGCAAACTGTTGGCAGGGCTGGTTCTCTCCCTCCAGAGAGTTAGGGGAAACTCCATTTCCTTGCCTAAACCTTCTGGAAGTGCCTGTATATCTTTGCTCATATTTACTTGCATCACTCACCTCTTCCTCTTCTGTAGTCAAATGATCTCCTGCCTCCCTCTTATAAGAACACGTGTATTTATATTTAAGGTCCATTTAGATAATCCGGGATAAGTTCCCCATCTCCATATCCTAAATTTAATCAGATCTGCAAAGTCCCTTTTGGCCACACAAAGTAACACTCACAGATCCCAGGATTAGGACCTTGATATCTTTTGGGGCCATTATTCAGTCTACTACATATGATGTTAGTAATTTTGTTTTAAAAATGTATTTCAATATTAACCACATTTGGTAAATATTTTGTAGGCATTAACACAGAGATATTACCTCCCAAGTATACTTATCTGGCTAAATATTAGCTGAATTAGAAAAATTACCATGCATTCACATGCAAACTCTGCAAATCTACATCACCTAGATCTTATTATACTTTAAATATTTCAGTATATAAGAATAGGTTTTCCGGAGGAAAGATGAAAACTCTTCTAACCCAGAGTTTAATTTGAGTTGCTGTATACAAAAGATATTGTTTATCATCTCCAAAAAAACAAAACACAAGATTTTAAAAATCTTTGTGTGTGCATATGTGGAAATATACCCAAAATGTAAATATAGAAAAATAATTTATACATGAATTCAATGACTAATTGAAAGAATAACATCTTTTTTTCATAATAATTACTTATGAAACCAGTTGAGAAAACTTCATGGAAAATAAACATTTAATTTTCGAATTCTCCAAAGGTCACCTCTGTGTACTTGAAGGTTATTAATGTTTGCTTTGAGGTTTCAGAAGGTTGTGATAATATTTAAAAGGGAAGAATTTTTGACAACCAATGAATATATTCTTCAGTACATTTGAAAAAGGGCTGGAATCAGTAGGCACATGGTGAATGGTACCACAGGGAGTCTTTTTCTATTATATTACGTTTTTTAACTAAACTAAAAAAAAGTGGCAAAAATGTAGGTCTCCCAAGAAACAGCTATTTATGCTATGCTTTTGACTTAGTAACCAAATAGGTCCAGGCCAGTGCAAATTCTGTAATCATAAACCTCTTAGGAAAGTAGAAATGAGAAGGAAAATGTTCAAGGTAAGATGATTGCAATTGTAGGTGAAAAAAGCAAAGAAATTTGGTAAAGGAAAACTCAGAAGTCAATTAGACCTGGGACTCCCCAGGTAAACACAGGAGATTTGGGATTCCCATTTCATCAGGTATGCTAAAAGTGAGATAGATTCAACACTTCTACGCTATTATAGCTACCCCAATAATTTAACGCAGAAATGAGCTGGGAGTGATGGCCTCTGATTCTAGATGGACTCGGGGCATGCTTGTGTGAAATCTGGAATATCAAAATAATTAAAGCCAAAAAAAGAATCTTGATTCATAAGCATAGGAGATTATATATCAGTAATTTTTCACCAATACATTGTCTGTGGGCTAGAGGATAAGAAATCCTCAAGGGAAGTGTTTACCTGGTAAGTTTTATGAAGCAATATTATCAGCTGCAGTCGATTTGGGCAGTACCCTCCCCTCATATCTAACCATTTTCTTACACATTGGCTTAATTTCTAATTTCCAGTGCAAACTTCCGTTTGTGTAAGTGTTTTCTCTGGACTCCAGAGCCCTCTCTGCCCAAGTTTAGTTAGCCTGACGTGTTAGAGAATTAATGACACCTGAAGCAAACATCAAGCAATTACCCCTCAGTGGGATCATCTGACTTGTATGTGTTCCACATAAGCTCCCAGAGTTTCCCAGTTGGATTAAGCTCCATGACCACAGAGGTAATTTACTACTGCATTCTTTTAAAAAAATATTTTAAGTTGAAAATAATAATTATGTATTTATTTATGGGGCACAATGTGCTGTTTTAAAATATGTTTACATTGTGGAATGATTAAATCAAGCTATTTAACAAATTTATCACCTCATGTACTTATTTTTTTATGTCTGTATAGTGAAAAAATTTTAAATCTTTTAGTATTTTTGAAATATGCAGTGCATTATTAATTGTAGTTAGCATTCTGTGCTATAGACCACTAAAGCTTATTCCTTCTAACTGAAACTTTGTACCATTTGATCAACACCTTCCATTTCCTTATCCACTCATCACCTAACCTCTGGTAACTACCTGTCTACTCTCTACTTCTAGGAGTTTGACATTTTCATATTCCATAGATAAGTTGAATCACGTGGTATTTGTCTTCCTGTGCCTGGCTTATTTCACTTGACATAATGTCCTCCAGGTTCATCCGTGTTTTCCCAAATGACAGAATTTCCTTCTTTTTTAAGGGTTAATAGTATTCCATTGTGTATATATACCATATTTTCTTTATTCATTCATTCAGTGATGAAGACACAAGTTGCTTCCATATCTTAGTTCTTTAGAATAATGCTACAATGAACATAGGAGTGCAGATACCTCTCTGGTCTACTGATTTCAGTTTCTTTGGATATGTACTAAGAAGTGGAATTGCTGGATCATCTGGTAATTCTATTTTTAGAACTACACCCAGACCACAGCTGAGAGGGGCTGAAATCCAGACTCAGGCCTAATTCAGAATTTGCTGTAGGGTGGATGTTGGCAAGCCCAACCCAGCGAGGCTGCTGCACAAGACTCCCCGCACTTCCCTACGTAGGCAGAATTGCTCCCAGACCACAGCTGAGAGGGGTCGGAGCTGAGATTTCTGGCCTCTTCAGGATCTGCTGTGGGACAGAGGCCTGAAAACCTGTCACAGTGGGCATAGATGGGCAAGTCTCCCTCTGGGTCCTTGTGCAAGCAGTGCTAAGCTGGGACAGCTGAAGGGAGCTGGAGCAGAGTTACAGGATAACTTTTGGACCCTCTGCCAAGACTGATGTAGGTGGGCCTATCTGCTGAGGCACTAGTGTGTGTGCAATTCCTCCAGAATCCCTTTGTAGATGATTTTGGTAGCAGGATCAAATCAAATGGGGATGTAACCAATTCCTTTGGGGAACAGGGCCCTTACTGGGCCTTGACTATGACTGGTGGATCTGCCACCAGGGTGTGAGTCTGCATTCTCAAACAACTCTGCCATGTCTCCCATTCCACCAGGATTTCTCAACCTCCTAACTGAATCTCAAGGCTCTTGTTTATGAATACACACAAAATTCTTATTGTGGGGGAATATGAGCAGGTGACCTCTTATTCGCCTGCTTACCTATGTCACCCAGATTCTGTGTTAATGCATTCTTTACTGGCTGCCTTCTTTTCTTTTCTCTGTCTCACTTCCTGACTCCTGTACTGGATGTTTCCAGGGATGACTTCTCAAATAAACTACTTGCATTTGTATATTTGTCACAGGGTCAGCTTCTGGAGGACCTCAAACTAAGAAAATTACTATTGGAACTAGACATAGGAAGCAGATTCTCAAGCATATTTCTGAATTACAACACTCCGATGCTAGAAGGGTAAGAAGATCACTGTGTGGTAAGTCATGACAGCTGTTATACCACAGTTAAAATGACTCATACTTGTGGGTACTAGTGAAGGGAGGAGCACTGGCTTATGTATTATCTCTAGCATTTGAGAAATATGATGGCAATGGTGGTTATAAGGGCTGAGTAATTTGCTGATTGTTGAATGCCATGGAAGCATACACAGAAGCAAATGACAACTTAGGGCATGATGTAAAAGCCAGAAGACCAACCTGGCCATTTTTTAAAAAACTTTTTCCTTTGCAGCAGAGAACAAACTATATTGAAAATCATAACCCATCACCCACTTGAAAAGGTTGTGCTTCCCATCCCTTTGTAATTCAGATCTGCTGAACTACAGATCTGGTTGCTGGAATAGAGGAAGGATGGCCCCTATCATGGGGCACAAAAGGACTTCACTAATCCTGATATGGCTTTTTCCTGATCATTTGGGAAAGTTTATGTCAGTAGATTAGCAGACAAAAGGGTTACTATACTGCTTGGGATAAAGCACCTTGATTTTCAGGAGGAGATAAAATTTACAACATATAATGGGATCAGGAATGAGTATATCTGTAACTCAGGGGATTCACGAAGGTGCTTTGGATACATCCATGCCTAATAATAAGTGTGTGTGGGAAATTGCAGCAGCCATGGTCCAACCAGAGTAGAGTAACCAGCAGCTCAAACTCCTCAGGGATGTAGATTTGGGTTACTCTACCAGCCAAGCAACCTAAAGTAACAGAAATGCTAGTCAAGCATGACATGAATCTAGAATGCCTAATAGAGGAGAAAAGATGATTTGTGCAGCACTGGGAATGAAGCTTGTTACATGAAACACGAACCTTCCAGTTAGAGTCCATTTAAAAAAAATTGTGGTTAGCCACTACCTGGAATAATCAATGACAGGATGGAGTAAAGTTAATGTGGAGCATGAATGGTTCTGAATGCTACAGGAGCCGTCATCACTTTCCTACATGTAGGCTCATCACTCAGATGTCAGCCCCTGCATTTATTTGCCTGAGGGCTTTTTTTGACCTTGAAAACCTACTTTGTTAACCACAGGTTAGACTATAAGGGAGTATTTACCATACTACTTGGTCCAAGAGCAATGCTTAATCAAATATTTGTGGATGTTGGTAGATAAATGCCCTAGTATCTTCACTCCTCCTTGGGTGGGAAATGCTAAAATACATGTTCTATGCTGATTTCTAGTTTTCCAGTGGAATTTAAAACCAGTTGCTGATGGTAGCAACTAACTTGGTAATTGTGGTAGTCAAAATATTAACCCCACACACACATACCAAATATGTCCACATTCTAAAATTTTAATGTACCTAATGTAGGATACATTACTGTATCAGTTTTCTATTTCTCCTGTAACGAATCACCACCAATCTAGTGACTTAAAACAACAAATTTATTATCTCAAAATTTTGGAGTCCTAAAGTCTAAAATGTATCTTACATGGGGCTAAAATCAAGATTCAGCAGGACTGCATTCCCAAGGATATGCTAGTGTGAAATCGATTTTCTTGCTTTCTAGTTACTAGAGATTGCTTGTTTTCCTTGGTTCATGGCCATCTTCAACAATCACATACCTCCAACCTCTTTTACTTTTTATCTTATTTTTATAGCTATTTGCTCCATGTCTACATGGCTAAATTAAATCTAACTAGTTTAAAAAGATAAAAGAACATTTCTGTCACTGCCCAGCTGGGTCCCTTGCCCACCACACAGTAAAGGCCAATATGCTGAGACAAGAAGAGTTGCAGCAGAGAAAGAGTTTAATTCCACAAGGTGACAGAGAAGAAGATGGGAGCAATTTCTCAAATCCATCTCCTTGAGAATTTGAGGGCTAAGATTTTTAAAGGTGGTTTAGTGAATAAAAGGCTAGGAAATTGGATCTGCTGATTGGCTGGGGATGAACTCATAGGGTTGGGAAGCAGAAAGTGTCTTCTTGGCTGAGACATTTCCTGGATAGGGTGTTGCAGGACTTGCTGTATCAATTCCCACGCATGTCCACTGATCCAAGCATCCTATGATGTTTAAAATAAATGACTGTAATTAGGGGGCATATTATTTAAATTCTATTAAAAGGCAAAATAAATTACTTACCTAGGATTTCTCTTGAAGAAATACTTAATCTCTGACAGAGGATCACTTGTTTACTCCTGAAAGCTCAAAGTATCTTCTTACTTTTTCCTGCTGGGCCAGGAGTCAGGCAGGGCTGGCTTCAGTCAACTGTGATGAATCTAGGGCTTGACTTCCAGGAGTTTGACAGAGGAGTTGGTCACCAGCAAGACTCCATAGGCCCCTTCCACTGGGGCCTTAGTTGGTCATCAGGGTGTTTATTTCTTCATGTCTTAAGCAGTACCCAATCTCCAGGCTGGATGGGATATAGTAGAATGCCCCCCGGGAACTGCAACCTGCTAGAAGTAAACCCATGAATAGCGGTTAGAGTCAGACCTATGGATTGCATATATCTAATGATATCAAACTCTTTAATAAGTGAGCTGTTGGAGTCTTGTAGTTTAGAGAACACAAGAAGGGTCTTCCTTATAGAATTTCAAAAGGGCTCAATTTGAGCCCATTTCTGGGGCCACTCTAACTCTAAGTAGGGCAACAGGCAGTTGCTTTATCCCTGGTCAGTTTAGCTTCTTGACAGATTTTGGATAAAGTTCTGTTTATAGTCTGATTTATCTTTTCAGTTTTTCTGGTGGACTGCGGTCTCTGGGCTGTATGGAGATTCCAAGTTATACCAAAGGCTGTGGAAACGTCCTGTGTGATCTTGGCCGTGAAGGCAGCACCACTGTCACTCTGAATGGAAACTGGTAATCTGAACCAAGGAATGATTTCTTTTATTAAAGCCTTAACAGCTTCAGAAGTTCTTTACATCTGGTAAGCAAAGCCCTTAACCCAGCCTAAGAAGGCAGCCACAAAAATGAGTAGATATTTGAAATTTCCTGCTACCCTTGACATTAGAATGGTGGAATCAATTTGCCAGTCCTCTGTTGGACATTTACTCTTGGCCTGAACTTCTTGTGCTAAGGCGAGGAGGGCTAGTTTTAGGGTTGTTCCGAGTACAGAGGAGACATTTTTCTATAATTTTCTAACCTGTCCTTTTCAAATATGAACTGATATATTTCTGCATTTATTGTAGAGTGGCATCCCTGCCATAGTGCGTAGAGTCGTAAATATGCTTGACAATGTCATTCATAAGATATTTGGGTACCAGAACAATTCCTGTCTCATTGTATATCCACCCGTGCTGAGTTCTGTGGTCAGGGTCAAACCCCTAATCGAGTGCTCTATTTAGGTTCTCTTTTCAGTATATGAGAGATTCACAGCCAAGATTTACTTCAGATAGCAAAAGCATCAGTAATGTCTTAGGGGCCTTTTTCCTTGCTGCTTCCTTCTTGGCCCAGTCTGTCTGATGATTGCCCCTTGCCACCAGACTGTCTGTCCACTGATGTCCAAGGCAATGTACTATAGCTACTTCCTTAGAAGCTAGAATGGCATCTAGCAAGGCTAGGATTTCTTGAGCATGTTTTACTTCTTTATTACCAGAGATTAGAAGTCTCCTCTCTCTCCAGATGGCTCCATGAGCATGAACAACAGAAAAGGCATACTTGGAGTCCATGTAAGTGGTCACTTGTGCTCCTTTACCTGGTTGGAGTTCCCTAATAAGGGCTATGAGTTCTGCCTCCTGTGCTGAGGTTCCAGGAGGGAGCACTTTGGCCTCTAATGTTTGTCAATGAGTTACCACCATGTATGTGGCTCTCCATTGCCCCAATCCTTAAAACTGCTTCAATCAGCAAACATCTCTAAGCCTGGGCTTCCTGTGGGTGTGCCTTTCATCTAGTCAACGAGAATAAACTTGTTCAATTATTTATAAACAGTCATGTACAGGTTCACTATAGACACTATAAAACAAGATCCAGACCATAACCAGGCTCTCTTTTGCTATGACAATGGGTCTGGTCATCATCTGTGGTGCATGTAAACCTATACCTTGTTCTTGCTCTATTATCCTATCTTTCTCTCCTCAAAAAAACCTCATTTTCTTGCTTGCCTTACTTTGGTGTGTCTGGTCATTCTTTGGCCATGAGTGCGCCAAGAACTGACATTTCATACTGCAACCCAACAAAAGGGTGCTGGATATGCTTAGAAGACTCACAAAAGGTGTTTTTCCAGTCCTAGAAACTGTTTCTTTGCTGCAAGCCAACTTTTTCAGTGCCATCGGTCAACAAAGTGCCACTAACAGAGATGGTATCTGGGATCAAAAGACACTGTGCAGCCACAAGGCATACCCCTAAGTCTGCCCCACCAGTGAGAAGCTGCTGAACCATGACCAAGTACTCACAAGGGTGATGCCAGATAAGTACCCAAATTTGTTGCCACCCAACTGGGTGCCTTGCCTACTTGCACATTAAAGGCCAATATGCTGAGACAGTAGGATACAGGCAGCAGACAAAGAGTTTAATTTTGCAAAGCACCAGGTGAAGTGATGGAAACAATTTCTCAAATCCATCTCCTTGAGAATTCAGGGGCCAAGATTTCTAAAAGTGGTTTGGCAAATAAAGGGCTAAAGAATTAGGTCTGTTGATTGGCTGAGGATGAACTCATAGGGTTGGGAAGCCGAAAGTGTTTTGGTGGCTGAGATATTTCCTGAGTAGGGGGGAACAGGACTTGTTGAATCTGTTCCCATGCATGTCCACTGGTCTAGTTGATGTCATTTGGTCTCCGTGAATGCAGAATCTGGAAGATTCTCAAAGACCTGTCTTAGGTTTTCCAATAGCAATGTTATCTACAGAAATGGTTGGCGAAGTCACAAATCTTGCACCTGTCAAGGAGATGCAACCTGCAGTGAACAGTTACAGCAGTTGGGAAGTTAGGGAACAATGGCTGGTCAACTTTTGGCTATATCTGTACTTTCATAGAAATCAGACTTTTACCACTATTCCTGCTTTATGGCCTTACATTATTTTAACATAGGTGGTTTCAGTTCTATGCTTATGAGGATCAGTATTATTTTTATTTACCTTTTAGGTTTGTTACCCAGTATGCTTTGGCTCTCATTTTTATAGCTATTTGGCAATAGAATAGTTTTTTTCAATGTAAATAAAGTTAGTGAATTCATACTGCCCTTGTCTCAGTGATCACTCTTTTGGCAGATGGCTTAAATGACTTGACATACACTTGAGAAATTAAGGTAAATTTATTTCAGGTTGGTGGTTTTGTCTGCATGGTAGAGAGTTGTAAAATTCTCTGGAACCCCTGAAAGTAAAAAAAAAAAAAAAATCTCACTTTTTATATATTTAGCCAGTTAAGTAAGGCTGTCAAAATTCAGATGTAATCCTCTAAATATATGATTTCTACCTCTTATTTACCATTTAATAATGACATGTAAGGATTTTTGTTGTTGTTGTTCATGTAACCTACGCTTATTTCTAAAACGCTATCATGGCTAGAATTTCTCTCTTGGAATAACAACTCAAAGTTGTTGGTATTGCCAATCTTAAATAATGAGATTCGGAAAATATGATTAAGAATAGAGTTTATTTGAGCCTAAAGCTTGAGGATGGCCACCTGGGAGCACAGATTCAAGTTGCCCTTAATATAAAGTCCAATTAGCAGCAGTTACAAGTGGTATTTTAAAGAACAAAAGAATAGGCAGTTCCTAAGTTGTTACCAAGAATTTACATTAAAATAAGATCGACTATTGATTGACTATACATTGTTCTTTGTATTACAAATTTCAGGAACATGAAGATCCTGAGCGAGGCAGCAAGTCAGTAACAAAATGCCTTTACACAATTGCTCAGGGCAAGGAGTGGGGGCAGGGCTGAGGACTCTATTCATGTCTTTTTCAGGCCTGATATATTTGCATATCACATAGCTCAGATTACTCTGAACTATTTTTCTTT
>NW_012148297.1:1150589-1152773 GCF_000956105.1 Propithecus coquereli | reverse complement strand
TTTTTAAATCCACAAAATGCTTTCAGCTGTTGGTGCCAACCATACTGTCTCTATAATTAGAATGTTATTAGCCTTAAAAGACATATCTGAGGAGAGAAGAGAGCTTTTTTTTTTTTTTTTCCTGCAACTTTAGGCATACCAGCCCTGACAAATTTCCTCTTAGCTTTTTCTCCAGAGACTTAGAATCTGTAGCTTTTAAAAGATTTAAATTAGTACGGGGCACTAGCAGCAGTAGCATTGCAAGATTTTGCTTATTCTCAGTCTTTAACTAATTGTCCCACTTAAATGGCAGCCAACTTAAAAAAAAACAATCAATACTTGCTTCGCTCAGATGTTGCTTGAATTGTAAAAACTCCACTTTGTATATCACTTTGCCATTCGACAAAGCATAATACTCTTCTTTTAACCACATTTTTTCAAACTCTAATTGTACAGCCTGCCAAGTCCTGCGATATTTGGTCTCAAACAAATATTACATTTAATCTTCCTCCATAATAAGTTTAATGGTTGGAAGAAACAAGACAGCTGCCTTGTGGAATTCCTAAATGCCGAGCATGCATGTCTCACCATCAATAACACATTATTTCTTTGAATGGAAGTGAAATTCAAGACAATTGATGCCTCAGCTGCTGAGGAAGCAGAGGAATCCTCAGGTGATAGAAAGTTGCTTGCTTAGTAAAATTACTCCATGCTGAGGAGTTCAACCATGAGGAACTCACTCCAAAAGTCCTGTCTCAGTGGACTAAACAATGCTGTTCAGTGACTCATTTCAGATAAAACCGAATTCCTAAAAGACTTTGGATTGCAGATCTTCAGAAATTCACATTTTCATTGTATTGTATGTCTAATTCTGTAATGCTGATTTATATCTCAGTGGTAGTTGAAAAACATGTCTGCAAATTCTTTGGTGCTGCTTTCATCAAAAGGTAGAAACTATGTCCCCTCCCCTTGAAAATGACTGAGCTTTGATAGCCTCAGCAAAAAGAATATAGCGGAAGCGATGCTGTGTAAGTTCTGGGAGTGGATTAGAAAAGGCCACAGACGCAGATTTTGCTGGTCTCTCTGTAAACTCTTGCTCTGGGAGCCTTTGGCCTCCACATAGGATGTCCAGGTACCCAGAGGCTGCATAGAGAGACCACAGGATGACACCACGTAGAGATAGAGAGAGAGGTGTTAGAGGAGCCCCAGTGCTACGTGCCCCCAGCTATTTGATCTTCCCAGGCCAGGTATCAGAAATATAAGCGAAAAAGATTCAAAATGACCCCAACCCCAGCCACCTTCAGATTACAGTTGTATGACCCACCCAAAGTGAGAACTGATCATCTAAGTCCAGTCAGCTAAGCAGAACTGTGACAAAAAATAAATGATTGCTATTAAGCCACTGATTTGAGGTACATTTCTGAATGTCAATAAATTACTGGGAATGTTTCATTATACACTTATTAGTAGGTTTATAAGCAAAAAATATTTGGTAGCCTAAATCTATCTTATTTATTCTTATTTATAAGGGGTTCTCACACATTATACAAAAATATTTCTCTACATGATTTTTCTGACACTACATCTCTTTTACATAGCTTCAGATATTATTATATTAAGCCTAAATTGAAGAATGGAATTGAAAATGCCTGAAAAGAAACATAAATTATGATATAAAATACTTTCAAACTAATAAAAATGAAACAGATAAAATGCAATTTGGCAGGTGTTTTGCTAATCATTTTATCCCTTGTTGAATGTGAGATATACTACAACATCCAGTCATTTCCTTGGAACAAATATGAGTTTTCATGTGTCTTAATAATTGTGTGCATTTTTTAAGGTAGCTAAAACTCTCAGCGATGTTTAAAGAATAGGGCCTTGTTTATTTTTATATTTGTTCTTTCCACGGGTGGAATGTATTATATTATTTTCAAGTTCCCAAGATTTGAAAGATAATTTGCAAACATTAAGGGAACAGATAGGAAGATCCTAAAATATTAGTTTTAAAAAACTCTTTGAGAAAGGAAGTTACCGAAGATCTTTACAACAATTTTGATGTCATTCTTAATATCATCACCCTAATACATCCATTTGTATTAATATTTTTCATAGATTGTCTTCTCATACGTACACATCTATGTGTGAATTTTTAATTGGGATCAAAATCATATCTACCACACAATTTATATCTTAGAAAGTACA
>NW_012148297.1:1135955-1139293 GCF_000956105.1 Propithecus coquereli | reverse complement strand
AAGTTAGGGAACAATGGCTGGTCAACTTTTGGCTATATCTGTACTTTCATAGAAATCAGACTTTTACCACTATTCCTGCTTTATGGCCTTACATTATTTTAACATAGGTGGTTTCAGTTCTATGCTTATGAGGATCAGTATTATTTTTATTTACCTTTTAGGTTTGTTACCCAGTATGCTTTGGCTCTCATTTTTATAGCTATTTGGCAATAGAATAGTTTTTTTCAATGTAAATAAAGTCAGTGAATTCATACTGCCCTTGTCTCAGTGATCACTCTTTTGGCAGATGGCTTAAATGACTTGACATACACTTGAGAAATTAAGGTAAATTTATTTCAGGTTGGTGGTTTTGTCTGCATGGTAGAGAGTTGTAAAATTCTCTGGAACCCCTGAAAGTAAAAAAAAAAAAAAATCTCACTTTTTATATATTTAGCCAGTTAAGTAAGGCTGTCAAAATTCAGATGTAATCCTCTAAATATATGATTTCTACCTCTTATTTACCATTTAATAATGACATGTAAGGATTTTTGTTGTTGTTGTTCATGTAACCTACGCTTATTTCTAAAACGCTATCATGGCTAGAATTTCTCTCTTGGAATAACAACTCAAAGTTGTTGGTATTGCCAATCTTAAATAATGAGATTCGGAAAATATGATTAAGTATAGAGTTTATTTGAGCCTAAAGCTTGAGGATGGCCACCTGGGAGCACAGATTCAAGTTGCCCTTAATATAAAGTCCAATTAGCAGCAGTTACAAGTGGTATTTTAAAGAACAAAAGAATAGGCAGTTCCTAAGTTGTTACCAAGAATTTACATTAAAATAAGATCGACTATTGATTGACTATACATTGTTCTTTGTATTACAAATTTCAGGAACATGAAGATCCTGAGCGAGGCAGCAAGTCAGTAACAAAATGCCTTTACACAATTGCTCAGGGCAAGGAGTGGGGGCAGGGCTGAGGACTGTATTCATGTCTTTTTCAGGCCTGATATATTTGCATATCACATAGCTCAGATTACTCTGAACTATTTTTCTTTTCTCAGTATGGCAGTGTTATAATAGAAAACAAAAATTGTTTTGTACTTTGTGTAGGACAAAGTTGAGTAACTTGTGCTAAATTATTTTGTGAGAGTAAACACGAGGAAGTCGGTGTACATTAGGAAATCTTGTATGACTCTCCATTTATATCACTTTCCCACATGATAAAGCTCACCTGTGAAGTTACCACTCTGTAGAATTTTACTGCCACAAACCATGGAAGAACAGACTTGGCCTAAGTCTGTCTATCCCTTGGTTACAGTGACCATGAGCACTAGATGTGAGCATTGAAGACTAGATATCTCACGTGTGATGCAGAGGCATGAAGTAGGAGGAAATGTGGTGAAATAGGACAGAATGGTTGACTCTAGGTGTGCCATGTCTTCTTGTGGTTGAGGAACCTGTTTCAAGAAGCAATTATAGTAAATGGAAATCATGCTGGAGTCAGAATCAGAAAATTATTTTTCTATTCTGATTATCAGTTTCTTCCTTCATAAGGGATGAATTTGTATTATATAATTGGACATTTATCTCTCAGGACTAAGAATGTACTTTCCCTTGCAAGAACAAATACAAATTAAAATCAGAAGTTTAATTCTCCCTGTTGAAAATAAGGGAAGGGACTACTCTCCTTTCTCTTAGAGCTTTGACTTTAGAGAACTTGTAAGGAGCCTTCTTTGTCTCTTTAAAATGTATGCAAATCTTTTTTTTTTTTTTAAGATAAAAGTTTCTCAACAGCTCTATGACCCAGGAATGTCTTCCTTAAGTGCCTGAAGCTGTCTCTTTGAAAGTGGTCATCAAGGAACTTAGTGCCCCTATATCCTGGTCTTTATGCGGTGGTAGAAATGTAACTTTGGCGGTCCCCTTGCTCCAACTTGCAAAACTACCTTTTGTTATAAAGATATGAGAAATTTGTTTTTCCTTTGGCTGAAGCCAATAAGCTAGAACAGATGGTCACTCCACCTGCCAAGTGAATTTAGGATGAACTGTGTGACAAATGGTGTTGTCAAGTCCTCTTACTTGAGGATTAGTTATTGTTCATCTTGAGAACACGTATATAATGGGTTTTATCTACTTGGCTATGAAAGGGTAGGATTTCTTTCTGTGCTTGCAATCTCTTAGCAGATTGCCTGTTATGTGCATCACATTCTAGCTTTAATGATTATTTAATAAAAACTATCTTCCTTAACTTTTATGGGAGAAGTTTCCTGGATCGTGAAGAGATTGTGTTTTTAATTAGATTTCCCCCCAAAACTTGAATATATCCTCTAATCATTTAGAAAACAATCATGATGATCAAAGTATGCTGCCTTTTGCAGAGAATTTTGAAAGTTGTCAGATAAAATCTATAAGTAATCAAATATTTATTCTTTAAATGCTGAACTCAGAACAGAAGAGAGTCAGAGAAAAGAGCCACAAGCCTTACCAGGATCTTCTTTTCTTCCACGTTGTCCTCCACCTTCCCTAAAAAAGATGGTATGTCCTCATTTCTGCTCTCAGTCCCGTTCTTTCTCACAGCCCAAGAAAGCCATTTTACAAAGTAAAAACAATACTGTAAATTATTGTTTGAAAAATTGCTCATTGGTTACCAAATTCTTTTCAGGCCACATAATTTAGATCTTCAGGATGCAATGTCATTTTTAGAGGAGGAAAAGATTTACAATATATGTTTTATATATTTTATTAATAAAATAAGCATATCACAACCATTTGTATTGCAAAAGGCTTAAAATTTAAGCCCACCATGAACTTTGTAACAGCTTTTCTCACACAAATTATGAAGGGAACAAAGGTTAGAATGTCAAAGAATAGTCCAAGATAGCCAAAACAAGGCTTAAAATGTAGAACTCTTAAGCACGGTAAGGTTTCCAGTCATGAAAATTACATTTTAAAAATAACTCTATAGCACAAGAGGTAATTATAAATATGCCAGTCAAGTAACTATCTCAACTTGCCAAATGTAACGAATGTAGGAAAGGAAGCCATACTATCAAATTTTAAGTTTCTTGAGAGCACTTCCTAAGTGTGAGGTGTTATTTTTAAAATTCTTTAAAGTAATTTGAGTCTTTAATATTTTATAGGATATGAAGAATAAGTCATTTTTATAATCATTAGTGAAATGATAATTTATTAATTATACCTGAGATAACATAGCCCCCTACTACTATGGGTCACCTTGAGGGATACATTGGTTTTAGCTGAAAAAACTTATGAGACCACAGATGCTACAGTTACATTAGCTGTGTTTCTTCAATTCAATTTGCTTTTTAAATCCACAAAATGCTTTCAGCTGTTGGTG
>NW_012148297.1:1133284-1134295 GCF_000956105.1 Propithecus coquereli | reverse complement strand
TAGATAGTGAAAAAATACATAATTGAGTTTATACAGAAACAATTTTGCCTTAAATAATTTTATATCAGTTCCAGGATTTTTTTTCCACTTTGATTTATGTATACTGGTTTTTTTTTTGTGAAGGTTACTCATACTGGATAATACACAACCAAGGTTTTGAAAATTCCTTAGATATCAAAATTGACCCCCTGACCCTTACTATCAACTTAATTGGCAAGAATCATGGAGAGATGACATTAGCACCGATTTACCACACTATATTAAATACATTGTGTTCTCCAAAATATCATGTTCAAATGATCCCTTTTTATCCACTGTAGACTGTAAGTGTATTCTTTGTTAGCAATCTATTAACTGTGAAAGCCACTGGAGCCAAAAAGAACTTTAGAAGACCTGCTTTGAGGATGACAGCCCAACTTGCTAGAATAAGCAATTTAAATATCCAGGGCAATGAATAGATCAGTTTCCTATTTACAGTAATAGGCAGTATTCATTTCCTGATCTTCCTTGAGAACAGCAACATTGCATGTGATTCCACAACATCAGCTGTGCCTTTTCTAGGTAAGTTTCTGGTAGGCAAGAGGAAGTCCAACTCCTGTGCAAATTATAGGCCCTGTTATAGAAAGATTATATGTTTTCTTATATACATTGGTGTGGCCCAGTTTCTGTAGACAAGAGCAAAATATATACAATATGTAAAGATAGACACGCATAAGTACTATGACATGCAAAAATACTGAACTGTGATGGAGCAGAAAATCTCTAGGAGAAAATAGAAAAATAGAAGGATGATTTAACTCCAGACTAAAGAAACAGGGGGATGTGAAAGAAGGTAAAAGAGAGAGCAAGAAATAAGTAAGAAGACTAAATTAAATCAAAAAAGTTTTGATTCTATCAGATTCATTTTTCCTGGCCATTGGTTCAAAGTAAATGAGAACAATCAGCTTATCATATGTAAAAACTGACGACTGAGCATTTCCGACACCAATTTAGGAGTTCTTTCCATATAAA
>NW_012148297.1:1121833-1129227 GCF_000956105.1 Propithecus coquereli | reverse complement strand
TTTTTTTTTACTTCAGCATATTTTGGGGGTACGAATGTTTAGGTTATGTATATTGCCCTTGCCCCACCCGAGTGAGAGCTTCAAGTGTGTCCACCCCCCAGACGGTGTGCACCACACCCATTAGTATGACTGTACCGATTCCCTCCTGCCTCTCCCACCTGCCCGACACCCGATGAATGTTGCTACTATATGTGCACTTAAATGTTGATCAGTTAAGTCAGTTAATATCAACTTGATGGTGAGTATATTTGGCGCTTGTTTTTCCATTCTTGTGATACTTCCCTTAGCAGAATGGGCTCCAGCTCTATCCAGAATTAAAACATTAGGAAATTTACATAACCAATTTTCAGTTACCAATGTCTTTTGGGTTCATGTTAGCTGCCTACTTTCCTAAGTGTGAATGAAATACTTTCTCTAGAATAACTCAATGTGCATCAAATATCATCAATTAAAATAAGTAGTAAGAAGAATCCAGCTTCTCAATGTTCATGAACAGAGTCAGAAAAGTACAGTATGGAAGCTCAAAGCACATGGCTATGTGTTGGGACATCTACAAAGCAATTGTAGGTTAAATGCCTATAGGCAGTAGTTCACACAATGTAGAGAAATCATTGTTAATTTTAAAATATTTTACACTATAGGTAGTTAATGATGGTGAATTCAACATTATTTTTGGAAGATATCTTTTATTTTTGAAATCATTGTTAATAAAATTGAAATTTGTTTGCATAGTAATCACTTCCTCTTCCTATTTCTTTTTTAGTCATAGATTTCATTTCTTCTACCTACAAAAAGAAAGGTTCATGTAGTATTGAAATCTATGTCTTTTGGTACAACTTTTCTCTATTTGCCACATTGACCTTCCATGTATTGAAAATCTAATCTCACTTAACAGCATTTTAACACTTTCCTGCTCATATAACTAATGCTTTTTTCCTCTCTCATGATTTTCCATTGCTATTAATTACACTTCTATATTATTTTTATATTCCTCTGAAATGAAATTTCAAATGAAAAACTTCTCAGAAATGCAGTATTGTGATAACTAAGCAGATACTCTCTGTCATGAGTATTATTATTGTGGTATTCATGAATAATGTGGGTGATGAAAAGCTGTTAGTAAATTTTATGCTCATTTTCTCTATAATATAGCATTGATTTCTAATCACTTTTTGAAGCTTCTTTTCATTTTTTTAATCCTATTACTGTTGAATAATATACACTCTGCAGTGTTTAAAAAAAGTCATAATTTCTTAACACTGGATATGGTGCATATTTTTCAGAGGTAAAAGTTTAATTTAGTAATGATGATATTTTACAGTATGCATCAACTGAATTATGAGCATTTCTTGCTTCAATACGTAACTGCTCACTTAGGTGAAAACCCTGCTCCTACTGCGGCATCCAAGGCAGTTTCTCTTCCTTCTTTCATGCCAGGGCTATCAGGGTGGCTCCTTCTAAACAAGTGCTGATATCGGGGATGATTCTCTTTATCCTCAGATTTTTGCTCTTCCTTCTCTTCTGATTGGCAATTGCTGCTGCTACTTGCTGAAGCCAGCAATAAGCCAGGGGGTCTGCTGCTCCTCCTTCTTCCACCTGCCCCCTTCACATGTAAGTTCTGGATACTTTCATTGCCATGTAATTAAAACATTGGATGATGCTGATACTGCTGGGAAAAGACGTGGAGTTGCAATTATACCTCTCTAGAATATCAAATTTAATCTGTGATCTCAATATACAGGCATGTGTCAAATACAGGGTCACGAAGTTTAGTAATATTTAAATAGCAAAGGTTTATAATGTTTTCCTTTTGAAATATGTGTAAATGTGAGGGTCTCAAGGTCATCCCTAATTCAGTATCTCACTCACTTGTTTTCCAATATGCTTTGTGAGCAGATGGAGTTACACTTAGTATACTGCAAATAGAATATAGCTCTCAGGTAATTTAAGCTTTGTGCACTGAATATGAATATTTATAACGGTAATAAATGTGTTGTTTTGTCTTGAAGCGTGCTTTCTTTTGGAGAACAACTACCTCCCCTCCCCACCCCTATTTCATAGTGGTCTCTGACATTGTGGTTTTGTTAGAGCCGATTCCATATCCCTAATCTTTGACACACCGGCTTCCAGTCCTGTGAATAAGCACGTGGCACACGACTCAAGCCTTAGTTATCAGGATGCCCTACTCCTCACCATGGTGATAATTTCAGGGGCAAGTGAGGAAACCTAGCTGAATTTATTAGTCTTTTCGAAAATTTGTTATAGAGCTATAAAGGTCTTTAAAAAAGGTCAGTCTGAAAATGTGCTTTACAGAGAAGGTGGTGGAGAGATGGAAAGAGAGGTCATGTGGATTCTGGTGCTCTTTATCACGTTATCTTTTGTTCTTCTTGCCTGGGCAAAGTGGTAGTGACTTATCGCCGTTGTTGCTTTCTGGATGGCTTCCCTGAAACCTGTTGGGTTTCTCAGACTCTTCCTGAGAAAGAAGTACCCAAAGGTTCCTTTTGTTCCTGATTTTCTGTTTGGACACTGAGGGATAATTTTTTAGACATTATTCTGTTTACTTGTTTTGTTTTGGCAACAGTATCTTTTTCTTCAAAGGCTCACCAAGAAGCCTAATAAATAAAACAGTCAAAAGTAGAGCTACAAGTAGAGCTGCTTGGTGTCATAACGTTATATGACCTAACTGGCTTAATTTTTTTCCAGGTTGCTGCTTTCCCAAATCCTGAGATCATTACTTAATATATTTAAAATACACTGATATATTATTTCCAGTTGAGAATATCTACACTATCAATATATGTGTATTACAATTAAAAATAAAAAAAACTTAGAAATATAATATTCTTGATATACTTCCCCTATAGGGAATGGTGAGGTCCCTGTTTAATTATGATAAACTTTGTTTAATACACTTCTACTCTGATATCTGCTAATCATTTCAGAAGCTTAGTTCACCTTAACTTTATAATTTGATTACACATCTTTTCCTGATACCATCCTTTGCTAGAGACTTTACCTTTGTTGTGTCCTTCCACCATTTTAAGGCTTCTTAATTTTTAAGGCTATTTCTGGAGAGTTCCACTACATTCACATAGCTCTATATGTGCTAAAATTACCTTCTAGAATCTGTTACTGCTTTACTGCTGCTGTATTCCTCTCTCTTTCTCTCATACACACACACACACACATATACACACATACGCACACACAGAGTTCAACAGTGTATTTGAATAAACATAAAACCTTTAGACAATTCAATATCATTCTCTTTTCTACTAAACTTTTATCAACTAATTCTGACCATCGTAGACACTGACCTCAAGAATCAAATACTCATCTCTATAATTTGCACCAAATTATAAATGTGGTATTTTAAAGGAGAATTATATCAAAGGAAGTAAATTGTGGGATGTCTAGATTGGATGAAGTAATGTATGCATAAGACAATATTGATTGAGTGGGAAATGCTGAAACAATTACACAGTATTAAGAGGCCACCTCAAGAAACTATTTGCAATGTCAGCCATCCTTTCTTGACTAGAATTGCCAGGATGCAGCCCACATCCCTTCACAAGAAATCTTCCCTGAGGAGATACAGTAATTCCTTCAACAATTATTTATTTAATGCCTATTCATTCCTGGTAAATGTAATAAGAACTGGGAGAACAAAGGTGAAAGGCATAGATCATATCTTCAAGTACCTTGCATTTTAGGGTAAAAACTGGAATATAAATGATTACAATGCAAAGTTGTAACTATAACGAAAGCATAACTACAATGAGGTATTCCTAAGGCACTACAGAAGTTTAGAAAATTTGGATGTAAGCTATGTGGGGAGGCTTTGCAGAGTAGCATACAGGCTCAGACTCTCATCACTCTGTATAACGGATGCATGGAGGGAGGCATGTGGTGGGAGGTAAAGCCCTGACATGGTATCCATCCAGCTTCCCAAGGCCAGATGATTTATTTTTATAAGGAAGGGGCAGGCACATTGCATTTATAAATACTATCTGCTGTTTGTATAAATGGATAAATAGTGTCGCTTAGTGCAGTGGTCCCCAACCTTTTTGGCACCAGGGACTAGTTTCATGGAAGACAATTTTTCCATGAATGGAGATTCAAGCACGTTACATTTATTGTGTGATTTATTTCTATATTACATTGTAATATATAATGAAGTAATTATACAACTCACCATAATGCAGAATCAGTAGGAGCCCTGAGCTTGTTTTCCTGCAACTAATACTGCCACTGATCTGACAGTAGGCAGAGCTCAGGCAGTGATGCTAGCTGGGGAGTGGCTCTAAATACAGAGAAGTTTCGCTGACTTTCACCTCCTGCTGTGCAGCCCAATTCCTAACAGGCAGGGACTGGTACCTGTCTGCGGCCTGGGAGTTGGGGACCACAGTGAAGTGACAGAGGCCCTGGAGACAGAAAGATTCAGGGTAAACCACCTCTGTAAGTCTTTGTTTTGAATATACTTGCAATTCTCAGTGACACTGCAAAATACAACGGAGACAATGTGTGTTAATTTATCACAGTATCTGTCCCAGTAGAGGCACCCCAAAAGTGAAAGTTATTTATAAAAGTATGAGTATTAGTGGAAGCCGTAGTGGTAGCTATATCCACAGTGATATAATGTAGTCTCTTGGAATAACTTCATTAGCCAAACCATGTCCTCATTCTATGCTTTCCCGATACTAGAAGAAAAGATAAACTCATGATATTCAAAATACATATTTTCTGGTACTTAGCATATTAAAGAATGATATTGAATATTTCTCTGCAGTAGGGATTGTGTTTATAATAATTTAGTTTTAAAGGGCATACAAAAAACCCTAGCACTCTGCACTTTGTACACCCTTGTCTT
This sequence comes from Propithecus coquereli, assembly GCF_000956105.1. Taxonomy (NCBI): domain Eukaryota; kingdom Metazoa; phylum Chordata; class Mammalia; order Primates; family Indriidae; genus Propithecus; species Propithecus coquereli. Next base: position 1,124,357 of record NW_012148297.1, on the reverse strand, counting down.
GACTTTAAAGTCCACTATAACCCATCCCCACGGCAAGGTCAAATCTGCCCTTCTATTCCCACCCATATGTAAATGGTGCATGTCTCCTAGTGACTAAGATAAAGGTAAATAAAGCCCTCTACCCAATATATACAGACCTATCATTTTAAAACAACAATACCGTAGCTGAACTATTTGGGCAAAGAGTTCTGGCTTCAGTGAAATAAGACCACTCTTGAGACCAAGAAATGGCTTACTAAAGGTTTCAGTGGGGTGTGGTGGCTCACATCTGTTATCCCAGCACTTTGGGAGGTTGAGGTGGGAGGATGACTTGAGCCCAAGAGATTGAGACCAGCCTGGGCAATGTAGTGAGGCCCCATCTCTCCAAAATGTAAGAATTCATTGCTATCTGGGTGTGGTGGCATAAGCCTTGTAGTCCTAGCTAAGTGGGAGGCTGTGGCAGAAGGATCACTTGAGCCAAGGAGTTGGGGGCTGCAGTGAGCTATGATTGCACCATGTTTGCACCACTGGACTCCAGCCTGGGTGACAGAGGGAGACCCTGTCTTACAAAAAAAAAAAAAAAAAAGAATAAGATTTAGGCATTGCCTCTTAAAGGAGGAAACAGTTTTCTCAAAAATCTCCTCGCTAATTTTTAAAGTTAAAAAAACCAAAACACACAAACCAACAACAACAACAAAAGAACATGCTAACACTAAGGCTCTGCTACAGCAAGAAACCAATTCTGCTCTGACCCTTCCTAAAGTATGCGTTCATTAGCAGACAGAGACTCTTGAGAAACATCTATCCGTTTACCCAGAAACAAATTTACAGTGTGGGTCTACCTTAGAATTGTCCTTATATTAAGAACTAACAGAAGTTCCTAAAAATCATAGCCAATACATTCTCACACTTTAATGGAGAAATATCATTTACAGATTTTATCAGTAACTTACCAGAAGTATTTTTTAATTGTCATGCACTGGTATTGTTATAGAACTTAATTTTACTTTGAAGAAACTTACTATGGAGTACTTTGATATTTGAAGTATCAATTTTGACAGTTGTAGTACTTTTATTTTTCTATAAGAGATACTGAAACTATGTATTTTTAAAACTTTTATGTGGATATATGTGATCTGTAAAAATAAACTTCTTTTAGTCATAGTCTCTCATTTTTAAAAGTTTCTATCATTGAATCTAACCTTACGTTTGAGTTCTTAGGGCTGTTTATAAGTGTTAATTTTTGAAAAAATTAATTGTAGTCTAAGATAAGTATATCACATACTTGTATTTTTTAGGAAATGATAAATTTAGTATGAACTAATTGTCTTAAGCTTAATCATACAAAGTTTAAATGTACACACGCACACACACACACACACACACTTGGACTTTTGTGAGGATTAGCACTGCTATAAAAAGGAGAGTAATTGGAGCCATGGTAATTTTTATTTATAAATTCAAATTTCTTTGTGGTTGTAAGGCAACCCGGCAATAAAACAAAGAATTTATTGGAAAGGAACATTTTCATTTGTTGTTTCTCATTTCTGGGTTTTCAGATAATTGCCCCACATCATCCAATATTAAACAATAACCAGGATATCAATATTTAATGATTTAAAGCTTTTATCACATAATGTATTTCATTTCTGATGACTGCTTGGACTAATTCTACAATTTAGTGCTCTAAAAAGATTTTCATGAGAAATTACCTGTTTTGTTGATTACACAACACATTTCTCATGGTGTCTTTCACAGTTTGAGGAAGCAATTGTGGTGGGAAAGGGAAGGATGATCTCAGATCTTTCTATAAAACAGTGTTTCAGTTCGGAGAACTGAGTTTCCACTCAGACACACCAATTTAGTTTTAGACAAAACCCCGAAAGTATTACTATACATAGGAGTGCCCGAACAGAAAAAGGCCGTGATTTCTGAGAGGAAAGTAAAAACTGCACTTCGATAATCCTAGATCCTCTCTAAGAAAGTTCTACAGAGGAAACCTGATGCAGCTGGCCCCCTCACAATTGACTTTTCAGGTGTTCTTCCTCAGTGAAGAGGTTGCAGATGTCAGTATAATCACAACAGATGGCCATCCATGCTGGCTCTAGGAGAGCAGTGCTCCGAGACTCTCTGTCTGCCACTTGGGCTGACTCAGTACTTTCGTGACTCCAATTACTTGAGCTTTGCAGCGTCAAACCACATGCCTGGCTCTTGGGAGAGGAGTGTTCTCTTTCCTGACCTACTTGAATGACAAATGACAAACTGGAAACATAATCATCAAACATGGCTCACGATAAGAGAGACTTTAAAAATTACTTCTAACCCTCCCTGCCCAGCAGATTAGGATAAATTGTAGTTCTTAGGGGGATCTCTTTGGAGAGACGACCAAGGAGATTATTCTATTATCAGAATACATACTCTTTTTCAGGACATCAATAATTTTTGTAACTGAAATTTTCTGGATGCTTATCATATATCTTGCAGAAATGTCTTTACTATTAGTATATTTACCAATATATATATAATATTAACACACATATATATA
>NW_012148297.1:1113028-1114923 GCF_000956105.1 Propithecus coquereli | reverse complement strand
TAAAATCTTATGATTTGACATAAAATCTTATGCTAAATAAGATATAAATCTTAAATCCATATAAATAAAATCTTATGATATGATAAAACCATGTAAAGATGGTGATGTTATAGAAAAAATAATGTAAAGCAGAGGATTAGGGAGAGCCAGAGGGACATATTACCAATTTAGCTAAAATGGTCAGAGCATGACTTATTTAGAAGACGACATTTGAATGAAGATTCAAAACAGTTGAAGGACTTAGCCCTGCAGAATATCTTGGAGTAGAACATTCTAGCCTGAGAGACAGTGTCAGGTGTGGGGACCAGATGTCAGTTCCCTGTTGCCTGGTTCTTGGTTCCCAGTACCAAAGAATGGTTACTGGTACTGCGTCGACAGAGCAAATGAGCAGACCAAGCAAATACAAGCAAGCAAAGTGCCAAAATTTATGAAAGCATTGTGCGTTCATGAGAAGAAATGGGTCAACCCCCGAGAGTGGAGGAGATCCTGAGTTTAAAAAGATGTTCTCTTTTATGCTGATTCCCTAATTTTATGTTAAGTAGGGGATCAAATATTCATGATTTTTCTTGAAAAGGGGTGGAGAATTCCTGGAACTGGGAACCCTTCCCATTTTTAACCTCATAAGGTGATTTTTGGGGGTTGCCATGGTATTTGTAAATTGTCTTGGGTCCGGTGGGTGTGGTTTGTACTATGTTCGTGAGGGTAGTTTATTTAAGGACACTGTTACCTAAACTGTGCACATGCTCCAAATACCCTCTTTTGTGGCCTTGTTCATGTCTCTACTTTGTGGTCTTTCTGCCTTTTTCTGATTGGTTGGTCCTTGGAGATCCCCTATCGTAGATAAAACATCTGTTCAGTCCTTGGAAACCCCCTTGACATATCATCTGTTCTTCCTTGGAAGCACCCCTTCTGGTCAATTTGTTCCTTCTATTGTAGACAAAGCATCTCCTAGTGCCGTCTATTTCTCAGTGGAAACCCCATAGACAAAGCATCTGTTCCCCTTCCCCCTCGTCCCAACCTAACAACAGTAGTGCAAAGTGCATGGCTGACAGCTTGCCTGACGTGTTCAAGGAAGAGCAAGGGGGCTGGTGTGACTGGGGCAGAGTGAGTAAAGGCAAAACTAGTAGGAGAAGATGTCAGAGAAGTAACAGCTGGCCAGTTTATGTAAGGCTCTGCAAGCTATTAAAAGGATTTTGCCTCTTCCTCTGTGTAAAATGCAAAGCCTTGATAGGGTTTCAAGTAGAAAAGTAAAAATATTTAACTTAACATTTATATAAGAATGCTGTGAGTGTTGTTTTGAGAAAAAATTTCAATGAAGGAGCAGAAGCAGAAGCAAGAAGTCTTTGCGAGCTATTGCAATAGTTCAAGCAAGAAATAGTGTTGGTTTCAGCCAGTGTAGTAGCAGTCAATGTGTGAATAGATAGTTATTTGAGGTTTTTGTGTACCTCCTGAATTTGAAATTGTTGTCAGTAGTAAGAGTAGTCTTGCGGATTGCGTTCACTATAACTTCTCAGGTGGCTGACTTTTGTAGGTAGCATGCTAGATGTGAGATAAACAGAAAATATAAGGATAATGCAATGTACTGGGCATGAACACTTAGAAGTACATGAGATGGTAAAGGTGAAAGTTAATTTTATGTGTCAATTTGACTGGGCCATGTGGTTTGCAGATATTTATTTAAAACTGATTCTAGATGTGAATGGGAGAATGTTTCTGGATGAGAGTAACAATTGAATCAGTAGACTGAGTAAAGCAGATTGCCCTTCCTAATGTGCATGGGACTCAGCCAAGCCACTGAAGTCCTAATAGCACGACGGGTAGGGTAAAGGAGAATTCGTTCACTCTGCCTGACGGCCTTTGAGTTGTGACATAAGTCTTTTTCTGCCTTTGGGCTT
>NW_012148297.1:1109541-1112966 GCF_000956105.1 Propithecus coquereli | reverse complement strand
ATATTACCTGTAATACCACTGCTAAGAAATTTTATGAGACAAAAGTTCTCATTCCATGTATCTCATTGCACCCCTTAGAATAACCACTGATTTTTTGTATGCTTTCTATATTTCGTGCCAGTTTAGGTATGTATGTGTATGAGTACATATGGGTACCAAATATGTGTCACACATATTGTGTGAGTTATATGGTAAATATACTTTATAACAATGAAATTATCCTATGTGTATATGTATAATTTTCACAATTTCTTTTTATTCACTTCATATATCATGACTATCCTTCTACATTAGAACATAAATATCAAGTTCATTTTTTCCACAGCTGTATTAAGGTATAATTGACAAAATTATGTATATTTATAGTATATAATGTGATGTTTTGATATACTACATGTGCGCATTGTAAAAAGATTAAATCAAACTAATTACCATACAAATCACCCATATAGTTACAATATTTTTGTGATAAGAACATTCAAAATCTACTCCCTTAACAATTTCAAATATACAAATCATTACTATTAATTATAGTCATCATGCTGTGCAATAGAGCTCCAGAACTTGCTAGTTCATTTTTAATGGCCATATTATATTCCATTTGCAATTGCACTTTAATTAATTGTTACCGTTATCAAAATAAACACTCGTTTATATGTACATATATACACAGATATCATTCATGTTCATACTATTTGCCCTTCAATACCATATCTAGAAGTATACATTATTGAAACAATAATGGAAATACATAAAACTATACACAATATATTTTTTAAATCACTGTGAAAGCAATTTTGAAGTAAACTCATTATTAGCTTAGGGCTAGTATGTAGTTGGCATGCAATAATTCATCTAAGTGAGTTACTGGATATTTCTGAATTCTCTGGAGAGAAGAAAACACTGAACAGTATACATGCCTCTGGGAGAATCCGAGCACTCATGAATGTCTTACAGACTGTCCATCTGACAGTAGAGATAGCTGCTTATTATCATTTTGTCTAGCATTTCATAAACTTATTTGAACACATTTTTAAATAAATATGAATAGCAACATATGTCTTTGAAAATACAGATTGTAATACCCTGTTTTAGATTAATTATTTTATCTCATCTTGACCTTAGAGCAGTGGTCCCCAAACTTTAATTTGCATGTTGATCACCTGTGAAACTTATTGAGTTGCAGGATCCGATTCAGCAGTTCTGAAGCGGAGCCTGAGCTTCTGCGTTTCCAAGTATGTCCTAGACTATGCTAGCCTGCTTGTGAAGACACTGAACTAGGAAGACCTTAGATTAGAGGGCAGGATGTAAGTCACAGAAAAAACAGAGTTGTTTCAATTATAGGAAATGGCAGGAAGCAGGAATTAGAGAGAAGGACATTTTAAATTCATAGAAGGAAAAATTTCCCCTTTCTTTTTTAATATGATTCATTTTCTGCTGCTTTACATTCGAGTGAATTTTTAATATTACATTTGAACACAACTTAGAAGAGATCTCTAAGGGAAGTAAGAATGGTTAATATTTTACATGGGATATTATTTTAACAGCAGTATATTAGCCATAGTTTGAAGTAATAAGAGAAATGAACTAAGAAACAAGTGTTGTTTCATCCTCCATGCCAGGTACCGCCAGCCCTGCTTGATGTGTGCAGAGTTGCATGGCAGCATTTTCCTTTTTACAGTGGGTAAGTTGTTCGACATACGTAACAGATGGGGTCATAACTTGCCAGTTCCATAAACATGGTCTCCACTCCTGGAGGCCATAATGCACTAAGATGCTTTTTCAATGTGTTTATAGTAGGTGCATTGCTGGTATTTTACAAGTTATTGAAGCTCAGGGCAGCAATAACTTGTAATGTAGTTTTCAACATAGCTTCAATGTGTTTTTAGGGGTGAGGTACAATAGATAAGAAATACCTCAGTAAATTATTATTTTATCCTGTCAGCTAGTCCAAGAGTGTTATGCCCTGGCATTTTACAGGGAATTTGCAATTGTTTTGGCATCATTATTCACATATTTTGTCCTTTGTAGGACCATCTTGTCAGTGAGGTTTTCAGTTAGTTCTGGTAAATAGCATCCCTCGAAAACACACTCATCATACTGCTCCCAAGATTGATAGCAGCGTGCTGCTCTCTAAAATCCAGTTAGCCTCATTGGAGACACAGTATCCTCAGAAGACAAGAAAAATATGCCTCCAGTCCAACATACCAGAAATATTTCAGAAGGGAAAGTTATATTTTAGAGTCTTTCTATGAGCACTGTCTTCATCCATTGAACAAGCCTGTATGGGAAATAACTGGCGAGTGCATTAAGTAGTCGATACATGCTAATTCTGGTGTCTTCATGATTCCAGTTTCTGGAACTTGCTTTTAGAAAACAAGGATGATAAATTGATAAAATGAGATCAAATTACTGCAATCCAGGAGCTCGAAATCTAGTGTGAAAGCAGAAAAGTAAAGAATTGGAACATATTAATAAATACATTATAGCAAATACATAAAGTGACAGCTAGAGATAAAAAACACTTAATTCTGTTTGTAATGGCTCTGTTGTTAGGGGAAGTAAATGGCAGGGCAGCAAAGAGATTATTGTTATTATCTGAAGGTTTAGTTCTGAAAATTCTCCATGCCACTCCCGCTCCCTCCTTTTTCCCACATAAATACTATTCCAGATTCCACAGACACAGAAATTATATTTTTGTTTGTTTTCTATAACCATATGTAAGATATTTTTGCCATTTATTATTGTGTTAGGTATGATCTCATGTAGATTTAAGCCCATTGATAAGAAAAACTAGAGTTGCTTACTCAGCTTTAGATATTTGTCTTCATTGTTTACCTTCCACTTTCAACTCTGAGTAATATTAATGGGCATAATAAATGTTCACTTTAAGTGTGGTCTTATTTTTGGTTTTATATATTGTGGTAAAACACATAAAGAAATGCCTGTAGAAAACAGACCTTTGATTTCATGCTTCAGTTAGTTTCCTGTTTACAAGCTTCAAGCATATTTAACCAAAGGTAGTATTTCTATTACACATTATGGGAATTTATAAGATTAGTGAATAGAGATTAAATGTATTTTTAATTGGCTCATAGGACTTTGGAAGATTCCATCAATCCTCTAGATAAAAACTCTGATTACAATGACTTGAGCCTAGAATTTGAACATGAAATATTAAATATTTTTGCATGGTTCAAATATATACTGATTATTTTACAGATACATCTATTGTGTAAATCACAAATGATTATTTCTTGTCTTGTTTATTATGTTACCAAGAGATAGTTTATTCATTTAATATTTAATTGCATTTTAAAAATCATTGAAATTTGACCCCATGGAGCAAATACTGCTTTAAATATTTGAGATACAAGTGTGATCAGAGGATACAAAAATCTCTACGGCATACAATGAACAAAAAA
>NW_012148297.1:1103120-1107066 GCF_000956105.1 Propithecus coquereli | reverse complement strand
CCTAGAGATAGACATATAAATTTGGAATTATTTCCATATTTATTTTAAAGAAGAAGACCAAAGATTAAGATTGAAGGAAATAAAAATATTTTGCCTCAAAATATATTTCCTTGACATATTTTGAAATGGCTAAAGAGACCCTGCAAAGCTGTCTTTTGTGGAAGAAATTTGCAAATTAGATCTGTAGAGAATATGCATGAATGCAGCCAGACCTTCCCTTGTCCAAATCTAGGGAAGATTAACTAAGAGTCTGACACCTTTAAAGTTCTGAAAAGAGACATTTAAGATGTATTCTCTCTGAGGACTACTACCTGTGAGCTTTCCTGTACACAACAAGACCACTTTTGCTAGCCAAGCCACTTCTTCTCCCCTTTCCATAACATGTCTTGTCACTAAAACTCAATTTACAACTATAAGCTGTTTTTGGCCATGCTCTCAGCCCACATTCTTTCTGTAACCTAAAGATGGTACATAATCTTCTGTATCGCATTGGAGGGTTGGGTCTTCATTCTGAAAGCTCCCATGGATACACATTAAATAAATGTATATGCCTTTTCTCCTATTAATAAAAGTGTGTTGTGTCAATAATTTTCAGCAAACGTTTAGGAGGCTGAAGACATTGGCCCCTTCAAGATATTCTTAACTTAAAAAGTAGAGCTGAAGAGTGGCAACCCAAAGTAGATGACTGAGGCCAAGATCTCAATCAATGGATGTTTATTAAGCCAAAGTTTGGGGATGCCCCTGTGAGAAACACAAACCACGGACAAATCTGTGACTGTTTTTTCAGGGGAATGTGGGAACTTTAGTATTTAATGGGAGGCTTACAGAAAAAAAAAAAAAAAAGAGGCCAGGGGTGAAACAAATAGTTCTCATGAGGCCCAGGAAATCTACATTTTATATAAGATATAGTAAACATTAAGAGAGAAAGGGAGTAAAGGAAGTATCAATTATGTAGATGTCCCTGAGTAGGTGGAAGAATGTTTGATCTTGTCTTGTCTCTGTTCTGTACTTGCAAAAGATAAACTTGTAATCAACATTAGTACTGTAGAATCAAACAATCTTTAGTTTTAGGAGCTAGACTTAGCCTGAAGACCCAGAGTTATAATTCACATGTTCTTGTTTATGGGAAGCCAGTGAAGAATTCCCTCATAAGTGATCAGTGAGGGTAGTCTTTCCTAGGTGCATGAGGCCTTTTACCTTTCCATGAGGATCTGGATGATGCATAATGTTAGAAATAGCTATTATTTGGAAGAGGGTGTTACATGGCTCACCCTCTAAGCTAAACCATCCCGTTCTGCATAAGGAGTTGGGGGGGTGGTCCTGAGATTTTTATTGTCCTTTACAAGAGGAAGAATTAGACAAGATCATCAAAAATATATTATCTGGTGAAACAGGAGAAATATAAGAGAGTATAAAGTCTTGAAAGCTACGTGAAAAAGTTTATCAAGGAGGTGGTGGTGATTGTCTGTATCAAATAGTGATTATTGTTCAAATGAGAGAAATAAACATTGCATTTCACAATGTAATATTTATTGATGGCATTAATAAGAATGTTTTCAGTCTTATAATGAAGAAAGAAATCTATTAGTTTGGTACAAAAGGAATTGTGGTTTCAGATGGTGAATTTATTATAACTAGGCTTAAATACATCCTTATTAATCAAAATAGGAACCATTACAATCAATACATTTTTGCCAATGAGAAATAAGTTTGTTTATTCCTGTAGCATAAAAATCCATGCTTCGGGATTCCATGATCTCTTGGAAAGCATTTTTTGCATCCTGCTGGTTGTGGAAGCATTTTCCCTGCAAAAAGTCGAGCTGCTTGAAGAAGTGGTAGTTGGTTGGCGAGAGGTCAGGTGAATATGCCGGGGGAGGAAAAACTTTGCTGCCCAATTCTTTCAACTTTTGAAGCATTGGTTGTATGATGTGCAGGGCATCGTCATGAAGAACTGGGCCCTTTCTGTTGACCAATGCCAGCTGCAGGCGTTGTAGTTTTCGGTGCATCTCATTGATTTGCTGAGCATACTTCTCAGATAGAATAGTTTTGCAGGGATTCGGAAAGCTGTAGTGGATCAGACTGGTAGCAGACCACGAAACAGTGACCATGACCTTTTTGGTACAAGTTTGGCTTTGGGAAGTGCTTTGGAGCTTCTTCTTGGTCCAAACACTAGTTGTCATATAAAATCCACTATTCGTGTCACGTCACAATCCGATTGAGAAATGGTTCATTGTTGTTGGGTACAATAAGATAAGACGACACTTAAAATGACAATTTTTTAGATTTTTGGTCAGCACATGAGGCACTCACTCATTGAGCTTTTTCACCTTTTCAACTTGCTTCAAATGCTAAATGACCATAGAATGGTCGACGTTGAGTTCTTCAGCAACTTCTTGTGTAGTTGTAAGAGGATCAGCTTTGATGATTGCTCTCAATTGGTCCTTGTCAACTTCCTCTGGCCAACCACTGTATTCCTCATCTTCAAGGCTCTTGTCTCCTTTGCAAAACTTCTTGAACCACCACTGCACTGTACGTTCATAGCAGTTCCTGGGCCAAATGCATTGTTGATGTTGTGAGTTGTCTCTGCTGCTTTACGACCCATTTTGAACTTGAATAAGAAAATCTCTCAAATTTGCTTTTTGTCTAACATTATTTCCATAGTCTAAAATACATATAAAATAAATAGCAAGTGATAAGTCATTAGCAAAAAAACATAAAGCGAGAAATGTGCATTAAAATAATGTATAACATAATCAAATTTATTTAAGAATACATTCCAATATCAAAGGGCAAATTTCAACAATGCTAAAACCGCAATTACTTTTGCATCAATCTAATAAAGTCTGTCTTAAAGATAAAGGACATAGAGAAAAAGGACATAGAGAGAAAACTATATTAGTTTGCTTGGGCTGCCATAATAAAGTGGCATAAACTGGATGGCTTAAACAGCAGAAATATGTTTCCTCCAGTTCTGAAGGCTAGAAGTCCAAGATCAAGGCATCAACAGGGTTGGTTTTATTCTGAGGCCTCATCCTGTCTTGTAGATGGACATGTTCTATCTTTGTCTTCACGTTATCCATTATCTTCCCTCTGTGTGTCTGTCAGTGTCCTTTCTCTTTTTAAAAGGACACCAGTCATATTGGAATAGGGCCCACTCTAATGACCTCACTTTAACTTAATTAACACTTTAAAGATCCTATCTCCACATACAGTCACATTCTGAGGTAGTGGGGACTAGGATTTCAAAATACGAATGGGGGGGGAAGATATTCATCCTGTAACATTCTACTCCTGCCCCCAAAACCTCATGTCCTTCTTGAATGCAAAATACATTCACCCTACCTAATAGCTCCAAAAACCTCAACCCACTCCAACGTGAACTCTATGTCAAAATTCTCATTTAAATATTGCAGCACAATTCACTAGTGTAAGGATGTGGAAACAACCCAAGTGCCCATCAATTCATGAGTGGATTATTAAAATTGGGTATACATATACAATGGAATATTACTCAATCATAAGAAAAGACAGTGATCTAGCACCTCTTATATTTTCCTGGATTGAACTTGAGCCCGTCATTCAAAGTGAGGTATCATAAGATCAGAATAATGGGCTCCACTTGTACTCGCCATCAAATGGTACTAACTGATGAACAGTAGCGTGCTCACATGGCAGTAATATTCTCCAGGGATTAGAGGGGTGGGTGGGGGGTAAACCTGCAACTAAAGGACACAGGGAGCATTGTAGAGGGGAAAGGCATGCCTCTAACCCTCGCGTGGGTGAGGCAAAGACATAAAATGTAATCATAATGTTTGTACCCTCATAATACTCTGAAATAAAATAAGAAAAAGAAAGAAAAAGAAAAAAAATATTTTAAGTGAAAGCTAAAAGCTTTTTTCCTATTGATCATAATCAGTTTCTCTTACCTTTATTGGTCAATTTCTTT
>NW_012148297.1:1091825-1093172 GCF_000956105.1 Propithecus coquereli | reverse complement strand
CTCATTATCTCTCTTTCTAATTTGGATATATTTATAAATTTACAAAAGAAAAAAAAAACATTATAAGGGGAAGGGCATTAGGATAAGATGTACTTTTTTCCTAAAATTTTAATTTCACATTGTTTCTATCTTTTGTCAAAACAGTAATTCAAAAGGGCCTCTAATTTAAACCCTTTTGTTAGCATCCTATTATCAAAGTATCAAATTTTGCTTACAAATATTGTATTTTATGGTCTTAGAGAAAACTTTGCAAATTTCTGATAACTGTTTTAGCCATGGAAGACTAATTGCTGTAACAAGCCACACCAAAATTTCAGTAGCTAAACACAAAGTTTTATTCCTTGCTTGAATCACCATCCAAGGCAAGTTGGTGTTGGTGATGGAGGACTCTACATAGTTATTAATATGCCTACACTGTTTCCTTCCATCTGACAAGGAGGGGTCGGAACCTGTGACCTCAAGGCCACATGTGGCCCTCCAGATCCCCAAGTGTGGCCCCTCGACTGAAGCTAAACTTCACGGGAGAAATCTCTTTATTAAAAGGATTTTTTTTCTGTAAAATTTGGATTCAGTCCAAAGGCCACACTCAAGGATCCAGAAGGCCATGTGACCCCAAGACCGCAGGTATAGGGTAATTTCTAGGGCAAAGGTTCTTGGAGTAATTTCTAGGGCAAAGGTTCAAGTACTTTCTAACTACTGTCCATTGTCATTCCTCCTGACAAAAGCTCAGAAAGTCTAGTAGTTAGCTTGTGAAGAGGTTACATTTCCATAAACAGTATGGATGTCCATGTACCAACAGTACATAGAAAAAAGCTTTTTAAGCTTCTATACTTTTAACCTTGAGATCACAGGTTGGCTGGGCTGTTTACAAATGCAATGTTTAAATATAATAAAAGAAATCCTTCTACCCTATTATCACATTACCCCATCCTAGCACCTGAAATAGAGGCATTTTGTGGGTCTTCTGATTTCAAGATTGTTCTTTTTTTAAGCACCGAAGTGTAGTTTATTAATTTAATATTTAATTGTGTTATAGCAAGAAAGCACTTAGATGCCAGCACCTTGACATTAGACTTTCCAGTCTCCAGAACTATGAGCCAATAAATTTCTGTTCATAATAAATTACTCAGTCTCGGGCATTTTGTTATAGCAGCACAAAATAAACTAATACACTCTGGAATATTTTAGTTTATATAACATTGCCTTGGCACATGTGGTAAAAGTTGGGTTTGTTTAATTCTAAGGTACATAGGCAAAATGAAGTCCTCCAAACACTTTCTGTGATTTTCACATAATAATGAATGAATAAATAATAAAATAAAGAACCTTAAATTTCTGGTAGTGGAA
>NW_012148297.1:1087549-1091775 GCF_000956105.1 Propithecus coquereli | reverse complement strand
TTGGTTTATTTTTCAAGTCTAGCAATGGAGCCTGTCCTCCAAATCTCTGATCCTAGACTGTCTTTTAAATTACTTACCTGATTTGATCAAGGCCATCAGAAAAATATCCCTTTTGACTAATTGAAATTAAATTCATTAAGATATGTAATTGCATCTGCAAAAATCCTTCATTTCTGCCATATTTTATTGGTTAGAATCAAATGACAGATTCTGTCTGTACTAAAGGTGAGGAAATTATAAAAGTGTATTATTCATAACCAGGGTGGTGGTGGTTACCTTAGGGTGTATCTACCATGATAATGATTATTTTGAACTACGTATTATTTAATTAAAAATTGCTTTTTCAAGAGTGTTTCTTTCACCATGGATAATTAACTGCAATGAGAATCAACTTGCTACTGTAAACTACTAGAAAACCAGGGGAAAAATGAGGTAACTGTTTTCAAATATAGGGGAAAAGCAGCATAGGTCTGTAGTGCATGAGAAAAAGAAAATAACAATGTAATCCCTATGACTTCCACCTTACTATTTAATGGAATTTTCCAACGATGCCACTTAAAAAGGCAGGGAAAGCCAAATATAACCTAGCTGATTTGAGAAGATGGATTATCATTTGCAGAGACCAAAATGAGTATAATTTCAGGGAAGAGGGAAGAATTGGATGAGATAGATAGATAGATAGAGAAATAGGACAGGGAAAAGGAGGGGAGGTAAAAAATTAGAGTAGAGGAGAGGAGAAAGAAGAGAGGTGGGAGAATAGAGAGTGTACTATGGAGACCTGCAGGAGGATCCACTCAAGTATTTGAGCATTGATAAGCCTTCCAAAGGTGTCAGGGACAGAACAACTGGAAGATAATAGACAAAATGATGTGTGGGAACTGTATAGAGCTAAAAATAATTTGCATTCTCTTTGACCAGAATAAAAATATCTCCCATAATACATGTAGAGTAGCCAAAAAAGGTCACATCTTAATCCTTAGACTCAACTAACCCCAGGGTAAAATCTGCTCTGAATTTATTTCAAATAAATTTTATAAAATACAGTATGAAAAGAAACAAAATGAATGAATGTAATTTACTTGTGTGCCAAAACAAAACTCAATAGCCTTTAAAGAAATACAAGAAAATCCAGCAGCCAACAACATATGATTCACAATAACTGGCATATAATCAAGATACAAATAATTAGAAAAATATGAAATACTAACAAGAGATAAAACCATTCTTAGAAACAGAAAAATCAAGATATAATTCATAGACAATGATTGAAAAAGAACCATTATATGCTAATATGTACAAAGATGTAAAGTAAAACACAAATATGATAAGCAGTAAAATTGAGGGTGTGAAAGACGGATGAAACAGCTAGACATAAAAAATTGAATATTCGAAATGAAAAAATACAATGAAACAAAAACAATGAATAGGAGAAAGACCCATGAACTTGATACAGAAATAAGAACCATCCAAAGGAAAGCCATGAGAGAAAAAGACTCAAAACAAATAACCTGATCATCATGTCCGGTGGCAAAGTATTGAATAGGCTAACATATAATTAGAGAGCAGTCTGAGACGGTAAATACTATTTGAAGAAATTAGGGCCAATGTGATTTTTAATTTGCAACAGAATGATAAACAGAGAGAAAAAAAAATGTTTCGCAAAAGCCAAGCTGAATAAACATGAAGCAAGCCATACCAGAACACATTATAATGAAAACACTACAAACCAGTAATAGAGTAAAAAATGTTAGTGGGGAAAAATGACACATATATAGAGAGGAACAAAGATAAAAAGATAATAGACTTTTGATAATAGTCTTCTTATCAGAAATGTGCAAGCCAGAAGACAATAGAACAACATCAGTAAACTGTTGAGAGGAAAAAAAAAATCAGTTTAAATTTGAATATCAAGCAAAAATGATATCCTTCAAAAATGAAGATGAGATAATGATTTTTTCAGGCAAACAAAAGCTGAAAAATTTCATTACTAGCACACTTTCTCAATAAGAAATATGAAGGCAAGCACTTGGGCAGAATGAAAATGACTCCTGATGGAATTTTGGATCTAAACAAGGGTTTGGGTAAATTGTGCTTGAAGCCAAGGTGGCCCAGGACCTCTTTTTGTGTAGCCTGAGAATTAATAATATTTTTATACTATTAAAAGGTGTTTTTTTAATAAAAGAATAAAGAATATGAAACAGAAACTATACATAGGTAGCAAAGCCTAAACAAACAATTTACTACCCAGGATTTTAAACAAAAAGTGTGACAACCCACAATCTAAGCAAATAATGAACCAAAAGTGGCTTTCACTTTTCGTAGACATGATGGAGTAAACAAGAAACAGATTAATCAATTTTTTTCTGTAAACAACAGGGAAACATGTAGGAAATAACTAAAAATATGACCAAATATAAGAAATAACAGGTTTCAGACACTGAAATATAGACAAGGAGAGACAAGCATTAAATGAGATGAAGTAAGCCCTAAAGTGGCCCCACTTTTCTGACCAGAGAGAATTTTTAGGCTGCAGCACAGGGAGCAGGTATATATAAAAGCCCTCTGATATCACTGGATTGGAGACACAGTTTAGATTTCGTGGATGCCAAGGCAGCTATAATTTGTCAGGCAGAACGCCAGAAAGGAGACACAAAGAAAGATACCCACAGAGGAAGAGCTCCAGAGACTCACAGAGGGGAGCAAATTATTATTTGTTTGAATACGTGGAGAATAAAACATCAGGAAGGCAGGGAAAGAAATACTGAGAAGTGGTAAGCCAAACAATTTTTGGAGATCACACAGGGCTTGGAACAATTCACATTTTTATCAGTCATATTGAACAGACTTATTAATATGTTGAGTAGAGTCCTTAGAATGATAAAGGCTCAGTATTAAAGACAAATTAACTAGAGTAAAGGTTATTGAGGACCTACATTAACAGAAATTAAAAATATCTCAATATCAAACTGATTCCAAGTAACTGCATCCCTGAAAAAGTTTTAAATATATGTGTATATACACACACATACACATATATACACGTGTGTACACACACATATATGTACTAAAAATAAAAAATTGAACAGTATGAAATTAATGAGTCTGTTACCCAATAAAATCAATTTGTGGATGAAAAGAAAAAACAGGAAGAATAAACCTACAACCAGAAAAAAAATGTCAAGAGAAGTAGACATAGTAATGACAGAGATGAGAGAATTAAGGGAAAAGATGAAAATATCAATTAAAAATACAATGCATATGTTCAAAAAGGTGGTAGAAAGCATGAGTATGGCAAGAAAAGTCATGAAAGATACCAAAATCATCAAGTAGGATGTCTAGATATGAAAAAGTAAATATCTTAAAGGAAAAATAAATGGGAAGGAATTAACAGTCAATTAGACAAAATAGAAAATAAATGAACATCATTATGTATAACTATAGAGACTGTTCAAAATAAAGCCCAGAGAAGAAAAAGACTGAAAAAATGAACACGACATTATTGAGGTGTGGGTCAATATAAAGCAACCTAACATAGTATAATTGGAAAGAGAGAAGCAAAGAAGAGAAAGCTGGTAAAAAAAAAAGAAAAAGAAAAAAACGTGAACAAAATTTTTCAAAATCTGGGTAAACTACAAATCCTAAGATCCAATATACTCAATGAAACCCAAGCAAAGTAAACATAAAGAATTCTACACCAAGACACATCATAATTGTTTTTTTTAAAAAAAAAGGAATAAAGAGAATTTTTAAAGTGATTTGAAGAAAATGGACACGTTATGTTCGAATGTGAAAAGACAATAATAACTTCAGACTTCTCGAGAAACAATGCAGACCAGAAGACAAAGGAGCAACATCTTTAATGTACTAAAATATTATAACTGTCAACTTAAAATTCTATAGTCAGAAAAGTACTTTTCAGAAATGGAGGCAAAATGAGACTTTTTCAAACATATAAAAGATGAGAAATTTTATTTGATGGTATTAATGAATTTTAATTGTTAAGCATGCTTTAGGTTTATATTAAAAAAAAACTTGTCAACATAAAACATGTTTCAAGTACTAATGAATAAAATAGCGTGGTATCTTAGAATTGCTAAGGAGATCCAGCCATAAAAGGGGCAATTTATTGAATAAATTATACAATATTGGAAAATTGTTAATAATTGTTAAAGCTGAATAATAGGTACCCGGGGCTCATTATCTCTCTTTCTAATTTGGATATATTT
>NW_012148297.1:1085245-1087129 GCF_000956105.1 Propithecus coquereli | reverse complement strand
AGTATATTAAATAAGCTATGGTTAACACTAGAAGAAGTATGATTCATCCAGAGGCAAAATTCTTCTCCAGTTGTGAAACCATGAAATAAGATGAGTTATAATATCTATTTCTAAAGTACAATGGTTGGGCAGGCATAGAATAGACATTCTCATTCCAAAAAGAAGAAATTTGAAAGAAGAAAGTATCATGTCTACCAAGCAAGTGTGAAACTAGCAGGGAAAATTCAATTAGATTCTAAGGGTCAAGAAGAATCCTTTCTGTCTCAATTCTTTTTCCATCTGGGCCCATCAGAGTAGTGTGTCCATGCCTTCCAGGCACACTGTGTAGTGGCCCCACTACCTTATTCTGACTAAACTACCTATTTAAAGACTCTATCTTCAAATATAGTCACATTGTGAGATACTGGGGATTAGGATTTCAACATATAAATTTGAGGGGGAGTATGACGCAGCCCATAATAGAGGCCATAGACAACTATTCTGAAGAATATTTATTTTGAAATGTTAGCAAGCCTTTGAAATGTAGCTGATTGAGAAAAATGGGTGAAATAATACGCTGTTCTATAATATAGTGAGTGACCCAATAGAGAGATATTATAATGTTGTAAAAGCGAGGGGGAAAATTGCTAGAATAATGCCCACGCGTGTTCTATAGGAGATGGAAACAGTATAAAATTGTTGGGCTTTTCTTTAGAACTGAGTGTCAATAAATCTGAGGAGCAGGACATGTAGGTATTAGCAGGTACATTAATGTGGGAATGATATGGACAGTCCCTTATGATCCCTTCTTTGGTTTTTTTTAGCAAAGTAGAAAGGAAGGTCATTAGCTCTAAGTGAGCCTGGTGAAGCAGCGTGTAGAGAGTATGTATTAGTTATTTAGGAGAGTTTCATCATAAATGTACACTGGGAAGAGTCATTCTTGTTTTAAATTTTTGACAAATAAGATCAAATATAGGGAAGGATGATATATATTTTTCTTAACTTTTGGGTTTTTCTCATATAGTATGGCAAAGCAAGAAAAAGGCAAGTGAGACAAGGATATTTGAAAAGGAGTAACTGTTAATAACTAAACATATATTTTAAGCTGTGTAAGAGCGGAAAAAAGGCATCATATGATGAAATGTGAAAAGAAATAGAAGTCTCAAGGGTGTCAAGAAATTGTTGGAGTGCAAGTTCTAATGAAAATTATGAATATAGAGGAAATGATGACCAGTGAGAGTTGTCACTTAGAAAATTATTTGACAATGAGTAATACTACTTGTGGCATTTTAGTTGATGATGTATCTCCATTTGTCGCTGATGCATTCATGGGGTTTAATTGAATAGTTAAAAGAATTTGAATAGTTCAATGTATGGTTAGTATATTTGTATTAGTTTCTTATGCTGCCTTACAAATTACTACAAATTTAGTGGCTTAAAACAGCAATAATTTATTATGGAACAGTCTCTGTAGGTCGGAAGTCTAGGGACAGTTTTTCTAAGTTCTGTGTTCAGAGTCTCCCAAGGCCGAAATCAGCCAGGTGCATTCTCATCTGAAGGCTCAACTAGGTAAAGATCTACTTTCAACATTTCTCGGGTTGTTGACTGAATTCACTTCACTGTGGCTGAAGATTTCATTGTAGCCTTTTGGTTTATTTTTCAAGTCTAGCAATGGAGCCTGTCCTCCAAATCTCTGATCCTAGACTGTCTTTTAAATTACTTACCTGATTTGATCAAGGCCATCAGAATAATATCCCTTTTGACTAATTGAAATTAAATTCATTAAGATATGTAATTGCATCTGCAAAAATCACTTCACTGTGGCTGAAGATTTCATTGTAGCCTTTTGGTTTATTTTTCAAGTCTAGCAATGGAGCCTGTCCTCCAAATCTCTGATCCTAGACT
>NW_012148297.1:1056388-1073240 GCF_000956105.1 Propithecus coquereli | reverse complement strand
AACCTTAAATTTCTGGTAGTGGAATTTACTTATTCACATTATGGACTGGCTTTTTTCTTTCTAACATAAATATTTCTTGTCCTCATGAGAGTATGTTTGTTCTTTTTTACCAATTCCATTCCATTCTCTATTATAGTTAGGGTTCTGTGTGATAGAGTAATGAGAGTATCATTTTAAAGCCCCCTTAAGGGGAAGAATCATATTTGGTTTGGAAACTGAGTTGAAAACAAATTCCTATTTAGTTGTTACATCTCGTTTCTTCAATTCAATTCTTCTTCAACAATTACAGCTCAAGGGTGTAAGTTTTAACCGCTCCCTGTCTAAATTAATGAAAAGTACAGTCATTATAATTCCCATTTTGCACACAAATAAACTAATATTTATAACAAAATTACTTTTTTTCTAAGGCAAAACAACAAGCAAATGATAGATTTTAACCTAAGATTCCTATTCTAAGTCCAATACTTTTTCTGCTATAAAAAATATGACCCTGTCTAACTACCATTTTCCATTATTGAACACTGGGGACAAAACAGATCCTCCTTCTTAAAGACTTAATGTCAACTGAATTTCTGGAATTAATGTTTCTCCTATTCAGAGGAAATTAAGGAGGCCCTTGGCTGCAAGCTCAGTGATTTCTTCTGATTTGCTTCTAAATATGATCCCCACCTTAGTAGTCAGACTAAAGACCTATGTCTTGGGACCAAACCTCTGAGTCTTACCTTAGTTCTAGTAATGAAACTAGAGCACTTATATTTATTAATCACCTTTTACTTTCAATACAGTGTGGTAGCATAAATATTGTGCAACTAATTATAATGTATAATAAGATATAAAGCAAAGGAGAGGTATAAAAGTGTTATTAATTACAGATGTATAAACTGTCTCAATATTCACTCTCTACCTAGATTCCCTAATTTTTTTTTTAAATTGCTTTGCTACTCTGCTCTTACCGTTCATACATTCACTGAATGAGCTTTAATAGGGTACTTAGAATTCTGGCATTGAAAACTAGATCCTACTACATAGGGATGGAAGAGGTCTCACCACTCATACCCTTCAAACCCCCTTCTATCTACCCATCAAAAATGCTGGCTTTACAAGTAGGGATTTCTCATTGTTACCTTCCTGACTGATATCTGCCGCAGCGTAAATGATTGTCTACTTTCGTTTCTCTGGAATGAAATATCCTACAATTCTGAAACTTTGTCTCACTGCTAAGTGATTTTATTTTATTTTTTAAGACAAGCCAGATTAAACTACATAGATCTAACCCATGCAAATTCGGATTTTTGGCATGTGTTCAATTGCATGACTAACACCAATTTACTAGTACCTTCCAACCCAGTTAAAAAATAGCAGAGATCAAACAATTGTCATAGTTTTAATATTAAGCAATTATCTT
The DNA here is from genome assembly GCF_000956105.1 of Propithecus coquereli. Classification (NCBI taxonomy): domain Eukaryota; kingdom Metazoa; phylum Chordata; class Mammalia; order Primates; family Indriidae; genus Propithecus; species Propithecus coquereli. Next base: position 1,071,835 of record NW_012148297.1, on the reverse strand, counting down.
ACTTTTTAATTAAAGGGAAATGTCCACTATTATGCTAAAGTGTGTATAGCCTCCCCCAAATTCTCATGGTGATTAAGATCATCAGCCTTCAGAGCTAGATTTTTAAAAATATTTGGGACTGATAAAATCATAAAGAGAATAAGCCTTTAAAATTAGGGCATAGCACAAGTCTATTATCTGCATAGTCACATATATTTAGTGAAATTAATTTAAAGGGGTCTTAGGAATTTCTGTATCAATGATACTCTTATGTATAAGGAAACAAAAGAGAAAAATCCATATTCACAATATATTCAGTGACTTTATTTCTGTTTCTGGGTTTTCTGCTTGTTCTCTGTGTCAAGTCTGTTAACCTCTTATGCCTCTTCCTCCATCTGTAAAATGTCGATAATAACCACCTTCTACATCACATAAAAGAGGATTAATGAGATGCCTAAAAATTTTATTATTTTAGAAAATGTGTCCGGGAGAGGTAATTTTTATAAAAGCTTCTTTTAAAAAGTTGCATCTCCTGTGGAATCATGGAAAGGTTTCTTTAATGAAAATGTAGAGTATTTGAGAAAATGCTTAAGATAAAACTACTTTTAAAAGGGTATCTTAACATGATTCAATTTTATATGAAATGTGGACACGGATAACCTAAAAGTAACACAGGCTCCAGAAATAAGAAACTGAATATCTTTTAGGACCATTATTTAGCTTACCATAGAGCCAACATTCAATTATACAGAACCCCCTCCACATATCCCACTACAAATCCTCCTCCCCATATACACACACATCAAAATACACGCAAAAATAAATAAACAAACAAAAAAATGACCAGGACAAATGCCTGCACTAAGTGAATAGCAATGGTGGATTTGGTGAGCAATTGGTTTTGCAGAGTATGGAAAATATAAAATTAGAGATGAAATCTGCATTCATGGCTTGCATAATAAAATGCATGGTAGTGCAATTAACCAAAATGAGGAATTTTACTCATAAATGGAATGAGATGTGTTTATAAACAAATCTATGCTATAGCTAGGCATTTAGTCAAATTTTCTGTATGCTGATCTATGGGCATTTCTTTTAAAAACCACTTCCCCAACAAATGTGTATATTGAATGATCACTCCCACTGTGAAAACTCCATTCTATTCTAGGTAATGATGAAGAAAATATTACTTCCTGTTCTGTCACTGTGAAATACAATTTCATGTTCTAAAAAGAGTAGAGATAAAATTCAGATCAATGTATTTCAATTACGTGAATGTATAAATGTTAGTACACATTTGGAATCATAAAATACTTAGGTTGCAGTTATGTCGATTTTTAATAACTATGATATTGAAATTATGATTGCTATTTAAAATTTAAATATGCTTCTTCATATTTAATAAAAGGCCAAGGCCCAAAAATGAATTACTGTCATTTCAAATAAAATCTAATCATTCCACTGCAGAAAATGAATGATATCAAATTTAACATAAATTTTTCCTGAACTCGGTGTTCCATAAACATCATTTTATTTCATATTTTAGTGTGTTGAAATAGCAAAGAGTTATATTTTAATTCTATAAATAACTGGATACTAGAGTATTACATCTTCGAAAAATGATCACTTTAAAGCAGAAACATTGGAAAAACAATTAGTTATTTCCTTCTGAAAATAGAAACAAAATATTTCTTTTTCTTGTGTATGGTTTAATATGTCATTTATAGATACTCATTTTTTTCTTTTTATGCTATTTTAATCTACAGAGCGATTCATTTGTTTTCTTATAATCTCTTAGAAGTTTTGTAGAAATGTATTGTTTAAGAAATAAAATAATCTTTATAATTTCAAATACACTAGAAAATTCAAATAGGGAACATAGAAATGAAAAACTCCATTTTTCTTTGCCCATCAAAATCCTCCTATTTCTTTCCTATTTGTTTAGTACTAAACTAAATGTATGCTGTGTTATAAGGGTGCAAGAATTCTACATAGCTAACTTTAACCGTATTTTCTTACTCTCTAAGATGCATGGTTTAATCCACTCTTGACGATACAGGTCATTTGAAACCAGTGGCTATTGAGCATGAAATGCAAACATACAAAAAACACAGAAATATTTCCAGCTGTAATTTGGTATCCTCAATAGTTTTATCTGTCCAGTGATCATATGTTGCTAATTACCCCCATGCTTTCTAATCATTATTACTTATGACATATTCAAATTACACAAAATATAAATAATCCGTGTACACATCTCTGTGAGTTAAATGTCAAACATTTGTTAGAAAAAGGAAGGAAAGAAAAATGACGCAAACATAGAAATAAACACTCTTTTGAAATTGTATTAATATATTATGTCTATGCATTATTTCTTACTAAATTACATAAAGCATATATCCATAAGTGTGCATTTGTATACATTGCTTTTCTCCCTCAACATTATGTTTAACTTTGCTTATTTTTCTTGGAAAATTAGGAAATTAATATTTAACTTATTATTTTTCCCTTAATTTTGGCAAAAGTATACCTCTTACTAAGAAGATATTTGATTTCTGTATACAAACCTTAGTACATGACTCGTGATCTGAAATGATTCCATAATAGATCTGCAGAGAGGCAAGTTATATGTAACAGTTGATGTACTTACTATTTATCTGATTAATAGAGAAATTCTCAACTGATGCAGACATGCAGTCACAGCTTCACTTTTGTCAGAGTGCAAGGTTATCTCTCTCTCTCTCTCTCTCTCTCTTTTGTCTCAATTATAACTATACTAAACTTCTCAAATAAATTAATTATTCTCACAAAAAAGAAGATATTTAGCAGGATCCTTGGCATCAGGTGAACTTAGATGCAGGGGCTGGCTTTGCCGCTCGTCATCTGTTTGAGCTTGAATGCATTGCCTGACCTCTCCAGGTCTTAGTTTTATCATCTGTAAATACATCCTTCTTTATTCATTCAATACGTGTGTGCTGAGAAGATCACATGTTCCAAACCTAGGGATACAGTAATGAACAAGACTCATAACCTTTCAAAGGAGTAGACATTAGACACATAATGATACAAATGAGGATTTAGCTGAAATTAAAACAAATGCCAGGAAAGACAAAGTAAAGTACAAGAAGTGAGGGTGGAAGTCATGACAATTCATCTAGTTGAATAGAGGACTGTGGGAGAGGACAGAATTTTTCCTTAGAGGAAGTGAGTTTCAGAGTGAGATTTGAAGACCAAGAAGTCAGTCAGATAAAAGGAAAGGGAAAAGAAAAAGAGATTTTTAGCATAGTTAAAGACCTTGGCATGGAAAGGAACTTAGTAGTAAAATGCCACTCAAGACAGCTCAGGCCAATGTTTTTGCTCCTCATTTTATAGATAAAAAATATGAAGAGCTAATAGAATTTTAAAAACTTGCCTTATGCCACAAAACTAGTAAGTGGCAGCTCTGAGTCTAGAACACAAGGGAAAAGTAAAGAGATTCTGGAATCGGGAGAGGATAAGGGAAGTAAAACTATATTCCTAGCAATATTGAGCACATATCCTTAAAATATATTATCATATTTATTCTTTATAATAATTTAGAAAAGTAGATATAAATATATCCATTTTCCATATGAGACAATTGAGTGACATGATTAAATTTTATGCCCATGCTAGCATTTGAACCCAAATCTTCTGGCTTCTGTTTTAATGAACTTATCATTTCACTCTTCTGCTTCTTCCAAGGTGATAAAAAGGGCCTGTGGTCAATAGTCAAACTCCAAAAGCTTGCTTTCTTTATCCTAGATTTCAGCAGGAGGGGAGATAGGTCACAAAAGCATACTTTAAACCAGGGATTAAATTCCCTTATCTAAGGTTTCTCTGGGAGAAGGCAAGATAAATTATAAGAGAAAAGGAAGGCCATTGTCAATTTCTTGTATGATTTCACAACTCAGCCGATGCGATTGGGGAATCTTCTTTCTCAAGTCAGACCAAAAACAGTCAGTCAATGGATCACTAGATAGTTTTAGAAAATGGCTGAAAACCTTACCCTGTACTCCTTTTAAAGTTATTAACCTTTTTTACTTTCTTGGATATTTAGGCTACAATAAGGACCTAACTCAGTTGCAGTGCGTAGCAGTGTGTGAAATTGTTTATATCACAGTCTCAGGAATGAGACTGCCAGGGTTCACATTATACCTTCGTCTATTTGGACACTGTGCCTCACTTTCTTTATCTGTAAAATAGACAGAATCTCTATTTCACAGGGTGATTGGAGAAACTAAATAAAATAATATGTCCTTAGCATAGAGTAAGCATAATTATTACAATGTTACCAATACTGGATTTTTAACCTATTTTTGAGATATTACAAGTAAAACATTATACATAGTTAATGTATACATCTCACTGAATTTGGGGATAAATATATAACCGTAAAACTATCACCACCATCAATGCAATATGCATACCTATCACCTCGCACTTTTCTCTCATCTCTTTTGTTATTATTTCTTTTTGTTTTTTGTTGAGTTTTTTTTTTTTGTAAGAACACTTAACATAAGATCTATCCTCTTAGCAATTTTAAGTGTACAATATAGTTTTGTTAGCTGTAGGCACTATGCTGTATAATAGATCTTCAGAACTTATTCATGTTGCATTAGTGAAACTTTGGACTCTTTAACATTCAACTCTCCATGTCCACCTCCCTTCAGTCCCTGGCAACCAGCATCCTGCAATCTGTATCTGAGTCTGAATATTTTAGTTTCAACATAAAGGTGAGATAATAAAGTATTCATCTTTCTGTGTCTGGCTTATTTCACTTAACATAATGCCCATTAGCTTTATCCATGTTGTAACAAATGTTCGGTTTTGTTCTTTTTTAGGGCTGACTAATATTCCCTTGCATACATATACCTCGATTTCTTTATCCTTCATCCACTAATGCCATTTAAGTTCTTTCCATATCTTGACTATTGGGAACAGTGCTGAATTGTACATGGAAGTGAAGATATTTTGGGGGGATCCTATCCAAGAAATTGAAATTCCTTTGGATATATATCCAGAAGTGGGAATCCTGGATCAAATGGTAGTTCTATTTTTATTTTTTTTAAGGAACTGCATACTGTTTGCCATAACAGTACCAATTCACATTCCCATCAACAGTGCACAAGGATCCTCTTTTCTCCGTATGTTTGACAACCCTTGTCATTTTCTGTTTCTTCAATAATAACCATCCTAACAGGTGTGAGGCACTATCTCGTTGTAGATTTGTGTTTCCCTGATGATTAGAAGCAGTGAACACATTTTTTCACATACCTGTTGACCATAGCTCATAGAATATGACCTAGCTCATATTCTAATCAGATAATTGGAATATTTTTGATATTGTGTTGTAGGAGTTTCTTATATATTTTGGATATTAAACCCTTATGAGATATATGGTTTGAAAATATTTGCTCCCTTTGGGGAGGCTGCCTTTTGACTTTGTTAATTGTTTCTTTTGCTATGCAGAACTTTTAAGTTTCTTGCAGTCCCGGTTTTCAAATTTTGTTTTATTTGCCTGTGCTTTTTGTGTCATATTCAAAAAATCATTGCCAAGACAAATATTGGGGAGATTTCCCCCTGAATTTCCTTCTAGAAATTGTATAGTTTCAAATCTTACATTTAAGTATTTAATCCATTTGAGTTGATTTTTATATGTGGTATAAAATAAAGATCTAATTTCCCTTCCTATTCATTTGAATATACAGTTTTCCTACGACCACTTATAGAAAAGACTCTCCTTTCCCTGTTGCATAGTCATGGTGCTAGGGGTTTCCTCTCGATTGGATAGCACTGTGCCAGGGGTAGGAATTATGGCACAATGGTGCCTTTAAGTTTCCTATAAGCTTTGATAGAGCTAGTTTTATGCTCACCCAGGCTGTAGGATCCTCCAGCTGGTTTCTGGATTTTTTGAAAAAAAATATCTGTCCTTCTATTTTTGTGAAATGAGTACATCCATAGAAGGAAGGAGGGTCCAGAGCTTCCTATTCTGACTTCTTGCTGACACCTCTCCCCCAGTACTACTACTGCAACTTTTGAGTAGATATGCAACAGCTATTAAAAGTCCTAATAACGTGTAGATTTGGGAGCAGTTCTTAGATTTATGTGATCTCCCACAAATAAGACTTTAATGTCAATGAAATCACATTTTTATGTCTTTTCTTATAGATGATCAGTTGAAGAATACATAGAGATAGGATATTACTTGTAGATTTGGAAGGACAAATACACGTTAGGCTGATTGATTTTGGAAGCTCAGAGATCTTTCTATGTTATTTCCAGACTGTCATTAGAATTAAAAGTCAGCTAAATAAAATTAACTGAATGATTAGCATTAATAAGTAATGATTATTAATAAGATCATTATTGATAAAAATGGAAGACAGAAAAGAAATGGTATTAAAATATTTTAGATGCTTTCGTTCAGTTAGATGTTTTAGATTATAAGCTCAATAAAGACGTGATTTCTCTTTATATTCATTATTTTCAGACCTGCAACTACCTTTACACCCGGTGGGTGCTCAGTAGTTGTTTTAGTAAACAAAGAAATGAACGCAGTTACATATGAAATCAATTGACAATGTCCTCTCCGTGCATATAATTTAAGTAACCAGAGATAACTATGATGACATTTCAGCCATTGTATATGAGTTCCCCCTACACTTTCAATTTTAGCTAAATATATATTAGTCTCCAATCACATTTTTCAATAATAGTTTGTGAGTAAAAAATAGTATTAGATAATCAAGTGATATCTGAAGCTGGTATTCTAAATATGTATTCTTAAATCTTTTGAATAACAATTGAAAAGCAATCAAACATGCTGAATAACAAGAAAAAAATTATTTCATCATTTAAAAAAACTGTTTCTGCATGTATCCTATTCAAGATAAACTGAATTAGATTTGAAAATGAAGTTAAATGGGAAAAGCAGTTTCTTATTAAATTAAATTTAAATTGACCATTATAATAGTATAATACTTTGTGTTATGGGTACAGGGATTTCTGTAATAAAATCGTATTATGCACATAATGTTTAAGAATACAGTGCACAAAACTCCTGCTTGTTATATAGCAGTATGTAGAGCTACATCCAGTAAATACATAGATCAGTATTCTTTATTGAATATTCAATCCATATTGTTCTGAGGGGAAGATGTAAATTATTATCTGTTGTACCATTTTTCTTGTACAGAAGGAGAAAAGGAAGACAAACTATCTCCACTGCTATACAACACTCTTGACACATTTTCACTTTTTATAAAAAATTAAGATAATAACTTGCCAACATTTCTAAACTCTATGCAAGAAATCAGTAAATATTTCTAAACAGTATACAAGAAATCAGAATTTAGCTTTTTGTAGATTAGTGGACTTTACTATACTCATTTTTTTATATTTAATATTATGACATATTCTGAGTTGACACATATACATAGGTGCAGATATGTTTCAAAATGAGTGAGAACACCTACCATATGGTAAGATTGGAACTCAGTTTGTATTGCATACTTTGGTTATGTGAAAGTGACAAGCCAGCTCTTGGAAATAGAAGCCAAAGAATGATAAACAAACTTTGTAACTACTCTTAAACAATCAAATGTGGCATAACCAAATTTCCTAAAACACTAACAGCAATATAAGCAATATTTTCCAAACCATTAATGGATATGAGAATAAATGATTACTTAGTATGTCTCAAATCAAAGGTACAATTTCCTTATGACAACTTTGAGAAAAGTATAAATTAATATTAAACTTATAAAACCGACGGGTAATACTTTGGGATATCAGCTGTGCCTTTGATAAACTGTCTTGCACCAGACCAGTGTTCTTACTGAGAACCACCAGAAAAACTGGATGAAAGACCAAAGATATCTGCTGAAAGCATTAAAGACCTGCCAAGTTAGGCAGGACTTCACAGGCAGAGATCCTGGAAAGAGGCAAACTTATGAGTGGTAAGCTAATATTCTGAGCTGTTACTTTCATCTTTGTGGAATTTCTTGAGGCAAGAATCTGCTAATTCTTGGAGCTGGGCAAGAGGGCCGCTGCTAAGGGAAAGAGAGCTTTCAACAATCTCATATGATTAGTGAGACAAAAAATTGGCATTTGTGGCTGACGGTGCTGCCAAGACTTGAGCATCCATGATCCCAAAGAGAAGGGAGACACTGATAAATGAGCATGAAACTCAATTTTTCCTTAAAGCATTTACTGAATTCATAAGCCACATAAAATATGAGCATAAGAAGCCAAGCAAACAGGAACTGAAAAGCAGAATTTTCTATACTATTATGTTACTGTGGGGAAAACAAATTTGACTTTAGGGACTCAGAAAATTGATGTGGCTCTACGGTGCATTAGAAGCTCTAGGTTTGTTCCTCTGGAGGAGAGAGAGCAAACCAAAGACACGTGAAGCCCAAAGAATAAAAGTCCTCATCACGCAGCTCACTGCCGATTAGGTTAAGGTGGTCTGCTTCCACTTCTACAGTCTGCTAGTGGATTGGCACTCTGAAAGAAAGTTATGTCATCCAGATGTTTTACAGTTTCTTGTACACACTTTCCAGCATTCAACTAAAAATCTACAGTAATACTAGATTACAAACCACAATCAAACTCAGTAGCATTTCACAATAATAATTCACTTTTTGCTTAGTTATCTGTGGCTTAGCTGAGAAAAAAGGCAATTCAGTCTTAGGGTGGGATAGAACAATTCTGTATCATGTTTTCATTCTGGAGGCCAGAATAATGGAGCACTGTTCACCCAGAGGAAGGTTTTCTCATGGTAGGGGAAGAAAGTTACTAGATGATCAAGCAGAGATGCAAGATGCTTATTAAAGTCTAGGCTAAAATGTTATAATCAGTCACTTTCACTAAGATTATCCACTCAGATCAAGGCCATAGATTTAGTGAAGACAAAGAATTGGAAAAGAAATGCCATCTAACACAATCCACCATCTTGGTTATAATTTTCCCCATCCCTACCACACTCAAAATACGTTCAAACCCATTCCAAAACCACTAAAGGTCTCATCAAATTGTATAATGCTTCAAGTTCATAATGCTGTGGCCTACATCAGTTGTTTTTTTAATTTTTTTTATTTCAGCATGTTACAGGGGTACAAATGTTTAGATTGCATATATTGCCTTTGCCCCACCTGAATCAGAGCTTCAAGCATGTCCATCCCCAAGATGCTGCACATCGCATCCATTAGGTGTGAATATATCCATCCCCTCTTCCCCCTTCCCATCTGCCCGACACCTGATGAGTCTTATTACTATATGTGCACATAAGTGTTGATCAGTTAATACCAATTTGATGGTGAGCACATGTGGTGCTTGTTTTTCCATTCTTGTGATACTTCACTTAGTAGAATGGGCTCCAACTCTATCCAGGATAATACAAGAGGTACTAGATCACCCTTGTTTTTTGTGGTTGAATAGAACTCCATGATATACATATACCACATTTTATTAATCCACTCATGTATTGATGGAAACTTGGGTTGTTTCCACATCTTTGCAATTGTGAATTGTGCTGCTATAAATATTCTAGTGTAGATGTCTTTTTTACAGAATGTTGATGAGGTTTCTCAAGACAGAGACTTAGAAAACAAAAAGGCAACTTTTATGTCCCATACACACCTAAAAGACAATTTAACAACAGGGCTAGGAAAACTGTAATAAACGTTCTAATTTAAGGAGTAATTAGAAAGGAGACATGTAGGAGTCATTGGTCAGTAGCAATTATTATTAATAATTCTTGCTGGGAAAATATTTCCTGGTCCCCTAATCCGTAGTAAGAAATAGACCTGATTTTGCTCTCTGTGAGTGACTCCGCAATTCGCCATTATTCCATATATCTTTTCTTTCATCTACTCTTCCTTTTCCACCATCTTCCTTGGCTTGCAGGAGAAAATGCCTTAACAGCTGAGCAAATTTCTGTTTTCCTGCTGCCTTTGTGCAAAAAGATGCAGTGCCAGAGGTCTCTTTACATCTGAAACAGTAATATTATATTTTTAAATTCAGGTAGTGAAAATACTAAATGGTTTAGTATTTATTGTTTTTAAATAGATGAGATTCCAATTAACTCCATGAATCAAAGCCCCATGCACAATTTTTGCCAAGATGCCCTTCTCTCTAGATTTATTTGTGTATATTTGAGGCACATGATTGTGTGTGATCATGTCTTTATTTTTTTAGAAATTGTTTATTTTGCTAAAATGTTTTTCTACATACCACCTGAATTTTCTCAGAGGTATTAACAAAGAGGTTTATAGCCAACACTTGATTAAGTATTTGTCCATTTACCCTGAGAGCATCTCTTCATGAAAGAGTCCTAGATTTCTCCCACCTCAAGGCTGTCAGACCATTGATCTGGTGAGAACAGATTAAGTGCATTTTATTTCTTCAAATTTTTATTTTCAAACTGGCTAATTTCTTTTTCTTACCTCATCTGTTTCTTGCAGTTCTTTGTCAAATGCAGCTAGCAGCAGTCAAATCATATGTTTAACATTCTGCCACAAAATGTCTCACCCCACTTGACAAGTTAATTAGCTGTATTTTCTGCCTTAGAGGTTATCACAAGTGACAGTTTTATCAATATTTGACACTACATGATAGAGAGCATAATATATTCCAACCACCTATAACAATTTCCATATAAGATACATTTTTCCAAATGCTATGACTAATTTCTTACTGTTGCTTCCTTTTTCTAAAGTAACTGCTATGTATTTTAGTTTACTTTTTCTTTTATTTGTCCAGCTAAACCTCAATTCTAGGTATTAATTTTGTCTCTGTCAACTAGTACCACAATAACACTGCTTAACTCACAACCTTAAAACTTCCATGGCCTATGACAACAGATATTTGTTTCCTTAATTCATTGGTTTTTCAACTCTGATTAAGATAACCTTGACTAGATTGAGATCTACTTGGCTTTAATTTGGGGAACTGGATCCATGTGAGTTTCATGTGCTCTCACTTTCTTAGAACGAGGACATGTTCTTTCCATGATGGAGTTCAGAAAGTCCACAAGGGACAAGTGAATATGTGTAATATCTCAAGGCCTAGACTTGGAATCCACATAGTCACTTCTGTTGACATTCTAGTGCTCAAAGTAAAACACATGTCCAAGCCCTGAATCAATGGAGTGAGAAAGTAAACTTGTCCTCTGGTAAAAGTAATTTCAAAGTTACATAGAAAAGGATCTTCATGCTGACAGAGGAAAAGAGTTCAGAAAACTAAGGCAATTTTATAAACCAAAAAGTAAATATATAAAATTTAGGAATAAGTGGAAAAGATATTAAATAGAAATGGACAAACGTATTTTATTAGATAACATTATTATACCTAAGAAGAAAATAAAGTAAGGATAATTTTAACATAACTCTGGAATACATATATACAATGTATATTTTATAACTATTAAAACTAGAAGTATATGTTCAATATATGTATTTGACAGTATTTTTTAAAACCATGTTATTGAGGTATGATTGATATAGAGAATACTGTACATATTAATTTTATACAACTTGATGCGTTTGGACGTAAGTACACACCATAAAACCATCACCATAATCTATGTCAGAACCATATTTATCACCTCCAAAAAATTCCCCCACTCATCTTTATATTATTATTTTTATATTTATTTATTTTGTGATAAGAATGCTTAAAAAGATTACACTTTTAGCACATTTAAAATATACAGTACAGTATTATTAACTATAGGCACTATACTTACTGTACAATAGATCCCTAGGATTTATTATGATTGCATAACTGAAATTGTACACTTTGACAAATAACTCCGTGTTTTCTCCTCCCTCTACCTCATCGTGACCACCATTTTACTCTCTTTTATGAGTTTGACTATTTTAGATTCCTCATATAAATGGTATCATATAGTATTTGATCCAGCATCCCAAGTGTCCATCAATACATGAGTGGATTAATAAAATGTGATATATGTATACCATGGAGTTCTACTCAGCCACAAAAACAATGGTGCTCTAGCATCTCTTGCACTATCCTCGATAGAGCTGGAGCCCATTCTACTAAGTGAAGTATCACAAGAGTGGAAAAACAAGCACCACATGTACTCACCATCGAATTGGTATTAACTGATCAACACTTATGTGTACATTTAGTAGTAACGTTCATCGGGTGTTGGGCAGGTGGGACATGTCATGACATAAAGGCAAATCATTTTTACACTGTATTGTTGCATGTGATGAAAAATGGATTCTTCTTCACAATTGCAAGCATTTGGCACAATGATTGGATAAAGATGAAGTGAAACACAGTCCAAAACCAAATATTCATCAAAAAAGCGCTAATGGTGTCTGTCTGGTGATCCAGAGCTGGTATAGCTTGATGAAACCTGGTCATTCGACAGCGGATGTCTACTGTAACCAATTGGATGAAATGAAGAGGATGCTTGTGATTAAGCAGCCAAGATTTGTCAATAGAGACCGGCCAATCCTCTTGCAAGACCACATGTCCAGAAAACAGTGCTGCTAGAGAAACTGGACATGGAAACACTCTGTCTTCCACCATGTTCACCAGACCTTGTACCAACTGACTGCCACTTCTTCCAGGCTTTGTACCCCTTCTTGCAAGGAAAAATATTCAATTCTCAACAAATTCTGGAAAACGCCTTTCATGATTTCATTGTCACTCGCTCTCCAGGCTTCTTTGCTGCTGTCATAAGCTAGCTACCATTAAGATCGCAAAACTATGTTAATAGTTTAGGCACATACTTTGATTAATTGTATTGCTTCTCGTTTGGGATATAATAAACTACAATTTTGATTCAAAATCGGACATTTCATATTTAATTAACTAATACTTCCCCATGACTTTTTACTCTATGTGGCAAATTGATGAAGGCACATGTCATCTGAATTGAACCACAGTTCCACAGTAGTAGAAATACCAATTCTGAAGTTATATAGAGCAGTTTTCATTGCTATTTCTACTCTCCTTAGGATGAAGGGAAAGAAATCTTTGCTATCTAGTGTAAACAAATTATCTGTAGGACAAAAGGGGGATTTTTTTTTTTTTTTACAACTCTTTACAACGTAAGGAAATGGCTTCAGGAAGAAAAAAGAAAAGCCTCGCCATGTCTCTTCTGAGGTTTCTATTTTAGGGTTACTCTTCAGACATATTTTAATCTAGGTATCTACAACTTTTGCTCAGAAAGTCCTGCAGAAAAATAAAATATTCACATTGGTTTCCAAAAACATATATGGTGATGGTAAATTAGATGATGTACTAAGTGTATTTATACACATATGTGTAGTAACACACATACATATTTGTTTGTGGTTAAGATGATAAGAAGGATGTTATTTAACTATTGAAATATAGTAAAATGGTCAGTTTTAGAGTTTTACAAAATTACTCTCTGCCTTTTTATATTTTAGAGAGGTATCATAAAAACATATATACCAGAAAATTCACACTAAAGGACCAATGAGAACCAACAAGAAAAGGGCTTATACTTGAGTTTAAGTACTTGAGTTTAAGTACTTAGCCTTCTGAGGTAGTGAGGGAACTTGCAATTTATAAAAAGACACATTAAAAGACTTGGATTGCTTTAGAATATAAGTTTGTAAGCATTGGATTTTTCATAAAGTTCCTGAAATTTATGCCTTAGGTACTATTAATTTCTATTATTAACAGAAAAAAAATAATTGGCTTAAATTCCTTAGATAAAATTTATAACATAGAGTCCTTTCCATTGTTAATATGGTGATAAAAATAATCTGTTATATTGAGGTGTATCTGCCTGGCATTGTTTTAAGACTTTTTGTAAAAGCCAAGACTTTGAAATAAAGGCATTTATTATATTTCAGATATGCCTCAACAAAACTTAGTTACTAAAAAGATCAGCTGTAGGAAATCAGCCTTCAAACATCCCAGTGTTATGAATTATAACTTCTGCCTGCCGTAGATGCAGGCAATGACTCCTTCAATATGTGAAAACATGTGCCTTGAAGTTTTCAATTACTCTCAGGAAACTAAACATTTCTTCTAAAAAAGTTTGACAGGCCTGGCTGAAAAATGTGACTCTGCAGAAGGAAATGCCGTTGGATCACAGGAGTATGATTGAAAGAAAGGTAAAAAGCAGGGTCCTGGCTCCTCACAGCTGAAAAAGTAACTACACATGATACCAAGTCGCCTGGAGGAAAACTACTGAAGGCCTTATCCCAGCTTCAAATGACATTTAGTGTCAGAAAAAGACAGAAAGTTGTACTATTATAAATTAGAAACAAAGAAAGACATTTTATAATGTTAAACACTTTGATTAAAAAATATAATAATTTATTTATAAATTCTTTTATATAAAATTACAAAGTGACAGCTTTTAAAAAGCAGAAACAGGAGCTACATAGAGACATAGCCGAAGACTCATAATCAGATGGAGGATAAGAAAGAAGAGAGAGATTTAACTAAAATTATAAATAAGTTAGACTTGAAGTCCCTCAAATATCATTTCATGGAAATCACTTCCATGTTTCTGGAAAGGCCAGTCACATCTTCATGGTAATGGATTTTTTCCCCATACAAAAACACATAGCAACTTTATGCAACTTAATAATTTAAATATCGTGTACTCCTAAGCAAGGACAGTTAGTGGAAGCTTGAATCATGTAATACAGGGAAATCTGGATTTGTTCTAAAGCTAGAGTACCATCTCTTCTTTCAGTATAAATATATTCTATCGATCCTGAAACTATAGGTCAAAATATAAATTCGCCTTTTATTGCGCTAAAGGAAGAATAGAATACCTTCTATTTCAGCTTTGTCTTGCTCTGGTTTTATTTCTTTTCACCAAGAATCCATAGTACTAATATATTTCTTTTCTAGTGAACGGAAGTGTTTCTCTTTCTTTCGTTTAATACCTTTAGGGTGTTTTTGAATGCATATCTACTAAAATCTTTAACTGTTCCAAAAAATGAATATGTGCTAATGACTCTTTATATATTAAGATGACATGCTAATATACTGCTTAAAAGAAAAACACCCCAAAATAACCTAAAATAAAATAAGCAATTTAGAAAGTCTCTCTTTTCATTCTTGGGGTACACCATGAATCTTACAGCATTTCTAAAAATTTTGTGTGTGATAAGGAATTTTAATACTGAGAAACTAGGTCTCAATTGGAACATACATGCACAGAAAATATTCTGAAATATTTTGCAGCATGCAAAATGCAGCATAAACTAACTATGGAACTAGGAGAAATATTTCAGTCATCCTCTTTTGTCCAAGAGATCAGGAAACACCCTGTGTTTCTATGTATATTTCAATATAAGTGCATGAAAGTCATTTTTTCAAATACAGGACATTTTAAAAAATTGTATGTCAATTAAGAAAATGCTTTAATTTATGTGATGGATAATAATTTTCTTTAAAAAATTTGGGAAAAATATA
>NW_012148297.1:1052257-1053583 GCF_000956105.1 Propithecus coquereli | reverse complement strand
CCCAAGTGCCCATCAATCCATGAGTGGATTATTAAAATTTGGTATATGTTTACAATGGAATATTACTCAATCATAAGAAACGACAGTGATCAAGGACCTCTTATGCTTTCCTGGATTAAACTTAAGCCCATTATCCAAAGTGAGGCACCACAAGTTTGGAAGAATGGTCTCCACTTGTACTCGCCATCAAATTGATACTAACTGATCAACACTAGCGTGATCACATGGCACTAATACTCTCCAGGGATTAGGGGGATTTGGGGGGTAAATCTGCAACTCAAGGACATGGGGAGCACTGTAGGGGGAAAGGGCATGCCTTTAACCCTCACTTGGGTAAGGCAAAGACATAAAGTGTAACCATAATGTTTGTACCCTCATAATACCCTGAAATAAAAAAAAAATTCATAAGTGGATGTTGAATTTCATTAAATTATTTTCTTTATGTATTAAGATCATTATACACTTTTTCTTCTTAATTATCGTTAAGCATTAAATTATACATTATAATCAGTTGATTAGGGAATATTAAAATAGTTGATTTTTGGCCATTAAATCATCTTTGTATTTCTGATGTCGATGCCTTTGAACCAAAAACCACCATGGAGACACTTGTATTTTAAGAATTTGAGTTTACTGTTTCTTGCAGGAAGTGGGAGCACACAGCATGGTGAACAGGATGTCTCAGTAAGAAGCTGACAGAATTTATAGAATTTGGGTGCGTTAGGTGGTTTTGTAGGAGTGTGCCAGGAAGCAGAATTTTTGTATTGGATGTTTTCAAGACTTGGAGATAATTTTATGACTTGATATTTTATTAAATCTTATCTATGAAGTAAGAGGAATGAAATAAACATAAAGCTGACATTGGTAAAGAAGCAGCAATAACACATATTAACCAATATAACAGGATTTTTAGCCATTTTGTGGTAAGCACAATTTTCATATGCATTTTTTTTCTGTGTCAGACATGATAATGGAATGATTTTTTTGTTGTTGATTTATCATGGTCACAGAGTAGCCTTGTCTGATGTTGCTGTGCTGTGAAATTATTTATGTTTAATAGGAGATAAAACCTTGCTGTGATTACCGGGATGGCTCTTAGCAATATCAGTTGTAGATAATAGTGCCAGGCTAGCTTCTGGATGGCTGAGGATGCTTTTCTCTTTCTCACCAGAATTAACAGTGTAGTCAGTTTCTAATTGTACCAGATTGTTTTGCTAATGTCATTTAAGATTTCTGTATAGATGTTCATGAATGACATTGACCTTTAATTTTCAAAACGTTCTTGTCAGATTTTGGTATCATGTTTATGTTGGTCTTTTCAAATGA
>NW_012148297.1:1051116-1052207 GCF_000956105.1 Propithecus coquereli | reverse complement strand
AGTCTTTCCCTACTTCTTTACAGACCTGAAGTCTTCATAACTCAAGTGCTTTAATATTAATTGGTCAGCCTCTACCCTCTCTATTCTGTTGTTTATTTCTTTGCGTATTTTTGGGCCAATAGCACAGCCTTAATTACTATAACTTATAATAAAGCTCCTAGCATCTTGTTCTCCTTTTTTAAATCTTCAACAGTGTCTTTGCTATTCTTGGTCCTTTGCATTTCCATATAAAATGGAACTTAGAACCGAGTGACAGATTCTGGAAAAAGAAAACAACATAACATTGAATCTATATCAATCTGAATTTGAAGAGAATTAACATTAACAAATCTAATACAGGAACAAGGTACAGTAATGCGTGACTAGTTGCACTTTGTATGGGTCCAAGGCTTACAATATTGCATTAAACACGATGAAAAATATGGGAGAACCACAAGAGATCACTTTTTACTGTGATACACAATTTTCTGGGGAGAGGAACTACTCACATGGAAATGATTGGCTTCACGTGGTGTTTTAAGCATATACTTGGAACACTTGAGTTCACCTCAATAGCAACAGTAAGTGGCTATGAAATTATTAGAGTAGTAATTACTACAGGTAATTTTTTGCAGTTATGATTTGATACTACATTTTTACATTTGTTTATAGTTCTCTTAACTATGAAGGGTGACATGCATGGTCTGCAAGTGTATATGTAAGTTTTGATAAATATTAACTTTCATAATAAATTTGTGAATACTTTATAATAGCAAATCACTATAAACTAGTATCTACATATATTTTATGCATTCAAGATATACCTTTTTCTTAATTTTTTTGTTATTTCTAAGATATGTGGTTACTCTGTGAGATTTTTCAAATTCTCACAAATTTCTAAGAAATTTTCTAATGTATTTTTTTTAAAAATTCCAAGCATAAGTGGACCCATGCAGTCTAAACCTGTGTTGTACAAGGGTTAACTATATAATTTTAAAAACTTCTTTAATTTCTCACATAATTTGTTATAGTGTTAAAAGCATGGCACATAGGAATGTTTTATGTGATTTTTCACATAAAAACTACTTTTTATGTGATGAATGTCATTTAAA
>NW_012148297.1:1049795-1051066 GCF_000956105.1 Propithecus coquereli | reverse complement strand
AAAAACTGAATACAAATAATAGACCACTAGATATTCTAAACTATTGAAAAGCTATTTAGGAAATTACTACTGAAGTGGAAAAATAGACGTCCTTCTCTACACTTAATGGTAGTAGCTGGAATTAACATAAATAACGTTGATTTGGTGAAATAGTATCTCTTTACAAATATACATTTTACTGCATTAAAGAAGAAATAAAAAGCCTTCTTTTTCACTTTAAGTGGGCTAAGCCAAATATAGTTTTGTCTTTCTGACTTAAAAGCATTTATTATTTTTAACTAGAAAAAATAAAAAAAAACACTTAGAATCTACCAATTTGCTTTATTTCTCTGAGTTCTGTTTTTATAACTGATAATTCAAAAAAGTGACCTACTTTTTCCTGGAGATTGTAAAATAAATGCCATGCTTCTGCACATATTTTGTGATTGTTCTGCATTAAAAAAATCGAGTTACATTTTATACTCATAATTTCTATTACATTCTCACCAAAGGAAATAAACTATAATTACTATCCTTGATGAGATGAAGCAAATAGTAATGATGATGTGCTAACATGTATAGACTGAGTGTAGTAAAAACTCCAGTAACATAAATATGATATATCATGACCAATATATATGAAATTCCTTTCCATTCATTCAAAACAAGTGAAATAATTCCCATTATGGACTATACAGATGAGATGATAATACAGAGAGGAATCTATTTTGATAATAATTTTAGTAATTGCACTTAAATTGCATTTAATCATATCAGATTATCCAACTAAGTCCTCCTTGGTCCTGAAGAGGTTTCAAACATACAAATCATCCTTATGTCCATCTTGTAAAACTATCATTAAATTATGACTATTTTATTGAAATTTATTTTAATAGAATGATACAATATGTGTTTTTGTGAATAGATTCTTTCAACCAATGTTATATTTGTGGGAATCATTCATGTTCTCGTATATAGTTCTAGTTTGTTCATTTTCATTCCTGGGGAGTTTTCTTTTGGATTTATATATTGTGACTTATTTATTCATTCTACTCTTGATGAGTATTTGGGTTTTTGCCAGTTTGATACGATTATGAAAAAAATTCTATAATTAACTTACTGGTACTATTTCTTGGTCACACGTGCCTACATTTATGTTGGAAATATACCTAGAGGTGGAATTTCTGTGTCATAGATTATACATACACTCAATTTTAGAAGTTAACAGTTTCCTAATGTGGTTATACTGATTTATACTCCAGACTGTCTTGGATATATGAGGATTTCTATTG
>NW_012148297.1:1045594-1046853 GCF_000956105.1 Propithecus coquereli | reverse complement strand
AGGATGACCTCCCTGTCAGTAGGTGGCACTTGTAGGGAGGAGCGAGCTGTGGTGCTGTTTTTGGGTCCTGTAGCTAGCTCTTATTCCTCTAGAGAGGCCCTCTTGTGCCTCGGTTGGTAGGTGGGGCCCTGGGATTTCCAGGTGTGTCCTTATTCTCCCCCTCAGTGGGAGGAGTGAGTCTGGTGGGGCTGGGTTGGGCAAGCCTGCCCTCAGGCTCCACAACTGCTGCTAGCAGGTTCAAAGGTATACTCTTTGTTTCTGTGCGGAGCTGTTGGGAGGGGCTGAAATGGGTCCACTCAGCTAAAAGTCTGGGCTTACGGGCTGGGGCTGTCCAAGACCCGCATATGGAGCAGGTCTCGCTCCTCTCCACTTTCCCCCACTCCGTGGCTTCTCCCAGGCCTCTGTCAGCAAGTGGGGCCTCAGGCCGATGGATCTCCCTTGACTGTGAAGTGGACTGGGAGGTTCCCTACCCAGGATCGCAGCCTGAGCTGGGTGCACAGCCCTCTTTTAGGAGGAGGGTTGCCGCTCAGGCATGCTGATCTGCCCCTGAAGGCACACAGTCCTCAGTAGGCTCTTTCACAGATCTCTCTTCCGTGCCCCAGGGCAGTGCCATCGTGCCCTGGGTGTACGGGGTCTGGTCTGCAGGCCTGACCCCTGGACCCTGGAGATCAATCCCTGACCGTGCCAGGGGGATAGGTGCTGGTGTTGAATCACCTACAGGACGCTCAAGCTGGATTGATTTCACTCCACCTCGGGATTTTCCTCACTCTCCTGGAGTCCCAGGCAAGTAGCACCTGGGATGGCTGGCGGGTAGGTAACTCGCAGTCTGGGTACCCCTCAGTCTGCTGTAGGGCCCCAGAAGGAAAGGTCCCGTTCCTTGGCGATGCCTCCGTGTGATGGCTAAATTGTCTTTCTGGGCACGCACGGGTAGGGAGGGGGAAGGAGAGAACGGAGCACTATGGCGTCTGCCGCTAGGCTCGGGTCTGCACTCGGGGAGGTGCCCCGAAGGGGCTGGGAGCCCGGCGCTGAGTCCGCAAGAGGCCACTGCTCACTGGCGGCAGCCGTCTCTCGGCTGGTGTCGACAGGTCTCTCCAGCCGCTCAGGAGCCACCAGCAGTCCGAGATGCAGGGGAGGGGGAAGTTAACCGCTCCACTTACCCTTGTGTCTGGTCTCCAAGCCTCTCAGGACCTTTCTCCTTCCAGTTCTCCTCCACAACGCCTTCCCGTGGAGTCTCCTGTAGTTTCAGGCACCCTTCCTTC
>NW_012148297.1:1044231-1045544 GCF_000956105.1 Propithecus coquereli | reverse complement strand
TTCCCTCAATGAATGTTCTTGGCACCTTTGTCAAATTCAGTTGGTTGTACATATAGGGATTAATTTGTGGGTGGTCTATTTTGTTCTAGTGGTCTGTGTGTCTATTTTTACGTTAATTCTATGCTATTTTGGTTACTATAGCATTGTAATATATTTTGAAGTCTGATAGTGTGATGAATCTAGCTTTGTTCTTTGTGTTTAGGATGCCTTTAGCTCTCTGAGTATTTTTAAGGTTCCATACGAATTTTAGGATATCATCTAGCCCTAGTTAGGATGACTATTACCAAAAAGGCCAAAAATAAAAAAACGTTGGCAAGTATGCAGAAAAAAGGGAACATTTACACTGTTGATGGGAATGTAAACTAGTACAATCACTGTGAAGAACAGTATAGAAGTTTCTCAAAAAACTATAAATAGAACTATCATATGATCCAGCAGTTCCACTACTGGGCATTTATCCAAAGGAAAGGAAATCAGTATATTGAAAAGATATCTGCACCTCCATGTTTATTGCAGCACTATTCATGATAGCCGAGATGTAGAATCAACCCAAGTGTCCAGCAGATGAATGGATAAGGGCAATGTGGTATATATACACAATGGAATATAATTCAGACACACAAAAAAAGAATGAAATCCTACCATTTATGGCAACATGGATGGAACTGGGGGGCCTTATGTTAAGTAAAATAAGCCAGGAGCAGAAAGTTAAATACTGCATGTTCTTACTCATGCAGAAGCTAAAAAATGTTTATCTCAGAAGAGTAAAAGGTAGAACAGAGGTTATTAGAAGTTTGGAAGGGTAGTGGGGAGGGGGATAAAGAAAGATTTGTTAAAGGACACAAAATTAAAGCTAGATAGGAAGAAGAAATTCCAGTGTTTTATAGCATTATAGTATTACTATAGATAACAATAATATTTTCAAACTGTTAGAAGAGAGGATATTAAATGTTCCCAGCAAAAGAAATAATAAAATTTGAGAGGATGGGTATGCTAATTACCATGATCACTATACATTTTATGTAACAGAACATCACTGTACACTCTATAAATATTTGCAATTATCATTTGTCAATTTTTAAATGATTTATTAGTAATAAAGCTAATAGTTTGACCTCCAAAAACAAAGATTACCCTAATGTAGCTAAGTAACCACAAGACTTGTCTGTAAAATGCACATTTAATAATTTTATAGTACATATCCTATACTTTAATGATCATTCTTAAAAGGGTTTTATATTGCAAAAAAATTTATTTGTCAGAGACGTAAATTCTGGATCCAGTCTTTCATCTTTTCTTTTCCCAACTATAAA
>NW_012148297.1:1041433-1042437 GCF_000956105.1 Propithecus coquereli | reverse complement strand
TTGGCATTCACCACATTTCTTCTGCTCCTTTCTCCCTCTGTCTTTGACACTCTTTCTATCCCTTCTCTTTATTCAGAAACTATGTCATTTATTGTAAAATTCTCAATTACATCAACTTGATGACTTATATATTGTATACTCAGCTTTAAGTATTGGATTAAGTACTTTTAAGTAAAGTAAATAAATATATTTATCCTTGCTGTTTGAAGGGGATCAAAACATGACTTGGAAACTGAAACAGAAGATGGAGATAAATTTAAAACCATAATCTGATCACAATTATCTATATTTTCCTCTTACTTACCATAATATCATACTTACTCTACCTTCTAAACAATCATTTAACCCATCTATGCCCCTCACATCACTTCCTTGAGTGTAGACCCTCTACTGACTGAATTTTTCTCAATCTATCTTACTCATCCAGAAAATACTCAATTCTGCATCCCATGTACAAAATAAAAATTGTCTTACTCTAAATTTCTGACCAAAAATGTTAAACATGCCCTCAATTACCAGGAAATGCACTTATATTTCTATAGTCAATTTAATGAAAAACTCTCCCATTGTCTAACAATTATTTTACATTTCTGTCTCTCTCCAACACCCAGCTGCAATACCTATTTTACTATTCTCACTCCCTTTAATGACCATATTTTCTGACTTGAAGAGAAATTACCACTTTCCGAAGAAAACCTAATATTTCCCCCCAAACTCTATATGAATTTGACCTCATAAAATTTCCTTTTCCTCCTACAACAAACATGAATTTTTGTAGCTCCTAAAACCAATCCAACTGATACACTGAATCTTCCCCCTTCCGTATACACAAAACTTTGCCCCTCCCAATGTTTCTTTTTCTCCCTTTTTATCACTTAATTTTCTCTTTTAATAATGTATGTGGAAGCTTTAACAGACTAATATACTGTGCTATTTTTATCTTATCAAAATCAAGGTGTAACATCTTCTGTCTTAAAAAAAAAACAAAACGTGAAAAAATCTTT
>NW_012148297.1:1038663-1040381 GCF_000956105.1 Propithecus coquereli | reverse complement strand
TGAAAAAATGCTCAACACCTCTAATCATCAGGGAAATGCAAATCAAAACCACAATGAGATATCACCTATTTTTTGCCTTTTTGATAATAGCCATTCTAACTTGGGTGTGTTGATATCTACATAGGGGAAACTCTGCATGAAGTGGTACTGGGAAAGTATTTTTTGAATTAGACCTCAAAAGCACAGGGAAAAGAAGCAAAAATGGACAAGTAGGATTACATCAAACTAAAAAGCTTCTGCACAACAAAGAAAACAATAAAGTGAAGAGACAATCTACACAATGAGAGAAAGTATTATTTACAGTCTATGCATCTAACAAGGGGTTAATATCCAGACTATATAAGTAACTCAAACAATTCAATATCAAAAAAACACTAAATAATCCAATTAAAAGCCAGTTAAAATACCTGAATAGACATTTCTCAAAAGAAGACATAAAAACGGCCAACAGATACATGAAAAAGTACTCAACATTACTAATCATCAAGAAATGCAAATTATTCAGGAGATAGTTACACTAAAAGCCCAGATTTCACCACTACAAACATATCCATGTAACAAAACTACACTCATATCCCTAAAATTCATACAAATAAAAAAAAACACAATGACATATCATCTTGCTGTCTTAATATGTTCTTGCCCTCATAATAAATATTGATTAAATGCTCATGAAATATATCCCAAAAGATTATTTTACATTTCTTCATTTGATGTTACTGATTACTGTAAGGAATTAATCAGAATTATTGTCTTATCATTAACAGTTGGTTTCTGATTTTTTTTTCATGCTAGTCTGAAAGCTCTGCTATAAGCTGTCGGTTAAAAATTATATCTTCAACAAAGAAAGACAGTTTCAGAGGGACTGTACCAAGTATTTTTAACTATTGATGCTTCAAGAAATTGACTCTTGGGTATAAGCCCTGGAGTAAGAATACCACTACTTAGACAACTCTCAGACTGTGTTAGAGTACTAACTCAAGATTTCCAGGATTCTTATTCAATTAGAAATTTATAACTTCATGAAGTTGGATTGCAAACAGGATTAATTACATAGGACTAAATAAACTGATAACATAATACTAATTGTGATTATTTGCTTTGGAAGATTTTCGTTCTGTAATTTTTTAATATTTTTAACTATTCTATTTTGTGTATGTGGTAAGCCTTTTCTCAGTCTTCTTGACCTACCTTTATATCTCAA
Organism: Propithecus coquereli; assembly: GCF_000956105.1. NCBI lineage: Eukaryota > Metazoa > Chordata > Mammalia > Primates > Indriidae > Propithecus > Propithecus coquereli. Next base: position 1,039,177 of record NW_012148297.1, on the reverse strand, counting down.
TTTAATAGACTATAATTATTCAAAGTGCCATGGGATACCATTTACATGGTAAATTATTCTCAGTAACTCCTTAAAATTCTGGAACAAATACTTTGCATTCTCTTTACTTTATATAAAAATGTAAGTTTTGGATTAGGATCATTAAGAACATGTCCTCTTTAATTGGACAGTTTGTGAAAAATATATACACACACATATATGTGCATAGCATGTATAGCATGTATATGCACATATATACACATATTTGTTTATGAGAGAATGATCTAGTTTTATTTTGCTGCATTAAAACATTTTATAACCACTCCTAAAATTTTTGTATGAGATTCATTTAAACATTTTTAGAAAAGTATACATTAGAAATATCTAACATACATCTTTCCAAATTTATTATCACCAACACAACTGAAATCTCTCTTTTTCTCTCTCTTTATATATATATGTATATGTGCATGTATATATATATGTGTGTGTGTGTGTGTTTATACACACATGTGTATAGTATTTTTTTCTATCA
>NW_012148297.1:1037819-1038613 GCF_000956105.1 Propithecus coquereli | reverse complement strand
AATAATTGTATGTACTTATGGGTTCAATACAATGCTTCAGTGCTTCAGTGCATGGGCACATAATGATCAAATTGGGGCAATTACCACATCCATCATTTTAAACATTTATCATGTCTTTGTGGTGACAACATTCAATCTTCTCTTCCCTCTATCTTGAAATATACACTACAATGTTATTTGCTATAGTCACTCTACTATGTAATAGAACACAAAAACTTATTCTTCCTGTCTGTCACTTTGTACCCATTGACCAACCTCTCCATGTGCCCCCACCTCCCTCTTCTCCCCATCCTCTGGTAACCACTATTCTACTCTCTACTTCCATGAAATCAGCTTTTTTAGATTCCACGTATCAGTGAGATCATGCAGTGTTTGTCTTCCTTTGCTGGCTTGTTTCACTTACCATAATATTTTCCAGGTTCATACATGTTGCTGCAAATGACCAAATTTCATATTGTTTTATGGCTGAATAGTATTTGATTGAGCATATATACCATATTTCTTTATTCATTTATCATTAGATTAGCATTTAGGTCGATTCCATATCTTAGCTATTGTGAATAGTGCTGCAATAAACATGGGTGCAAAGATATCTCTTTCACGTACTGATATCATCTCCTTTGGACATATACCAAGTAATGGGATTGCTGGATCATATGATAGTATATTTTTAATTTTTGAAAAACCTCCATAGTGCTTTCCTTAATGGCTATACTAGTTTATAATACATTTCTACCAACAGTGTGTAAGAGTTCCCTTTTCTCTACATCCTTGTCAACATGTGTTATTTTTTG
>NW_012148297.1:1023849-1025842 GCF_000956105.1 Propithecus coquereli | reverse complement strand
AAAGATTTATATAATTTTTAAGTAAATTGCAATGAAAACATCATGATTGCACATAATACTGAGTGTGAGCATGGTTTTCAAGATGGAAATAGAAAGTATATATAGTTCAAAATTAGTTCAACATAAGTTCTAAATCAGAAATAAATTCATGAGAAAGTAAGGCACAAAATGACTACACTCTTTATGAGAAAGCATTGCAATTAAGAAGGGTATTTAATCACGTATTTCCGATTGATTATGCTGCTTTTAGAAGCAATAGATAAATATATAGCTCTTTTTTGTCATATTCAGATTTACTATGTGTAAATAATCAGGGCATTAAGGAATGTCTTTCTCATGGTTTTTGTTTAGAATACTCCATACTACTGAGGGAAGAAATCATCTTTATATAATATCATCCTACGCTAATATACCTTGCACAAATGAATGTAGTAGAGTTATACCTTTCTGGTATTAAGATCTTCCTCTGTAGGTTATTTTTAAATCACATTTTAGTTTCCCCTTATAACTAGCATTTAAATATATTTGGAAACATACTGAATATTACTTCCTAAATCATTTTAGACATCCATGGATTGATTCAGTGCTTGTAAGTAAATGCTATCTTTAGTTGAATATTCCAATTGCATAGTAGTAAAAATAAATTCAATGATCATCAAGCTAGTCTTTCCTCATTTGATCCTGATATTTGTATATCTTCTGGTAAGCTTACCCCTTGGGAATTAAATTATTATACATGAAGCATCCTAGAAATTTAATCAGGGAAAGATTCTTTACTTTTCTGAGTAACTAGAAAGCTGTTTGAAGTATTGAATTCTCCTTGATTTCAGCTTGTGCCCAGATGTATGGAGAAAGCTAAAACATCTCAAAACTGATACAATAATAAGCCATGATTTTATAACAGAAGCAAATTATCTAATAATAATACTAAGCTCTTTGTGGACCTAAGATTTTCACATGATTTCTCTATATTCCATCTTCTCTAACATCACAATTTTAATGCAGACTTTAATTCTTCCAACATATTATAATTGAGTTAAAATACAGTTTGGATGTCAAGTTCATTCAAAACATTATAATAAGAAATGAATGGTAAGTAGAAAATTACATTTTTAAAGATGAAGACAATTTATTTGTCCTGAAAGCTTTTCCAAATTAAGAACACAGAAAAATAACTATAAAAGTAATATAAATAAATGTAAACATAATATTGATGGAGAATTGCCATCGATGCGTTAAATGCTTTGGGAGTAGTGAGAATTGGAAGATGTTTTTCTGGCTCAAGGATAAGATTTTATTGTGAAGATTCTATTTGAATTGGACCTACCAAGTAGCATTTCTAGGGGCATTAAATAAAGGAAGGACTTGTTCAACAGAAGGCATATTTTGATTCAACAGAAGGAAATAGAAAAGCTTAAAGGATATTTAGAATTATTAAGTTTTTCATTTTTGCTAAAGAGGTGTTTCTATTGACATTTTGGACCAGGCAATTTTTTTGTTATATGTTGTCCTATTTATTGTAGGATGTTCAACAGCATCCACTATCTCTACCTACTAGATGCCAGTAGGACTCACCCTCTGTTTTTGACATCCATGAATGCTTGCTGACATTGGAATATGTCCCCTGGGGAGAAAATTTTTCCTCTCTTAAGAACTACTACAATAAAGTGCAAAATGCATGAGGGATTGTGCTAAATTGTAGTAGTGAGTGCTTTCTCTACTAAGACATTGGGCTGAGAATTTTGCATTACCTGGTGTAATCTTCACCTTGAATTTATGAGATTATTATGAAAACTAAGAAGTAAATGTTTAATGGCTCCCATAAAGCCTCACATCTATTAAATGGTGGAGATTGGATTTGAATTGTTCTTTGCTTTCGTAATTTGTGCATTTGAGCCAATTCTATACTCCTTCTATAGCATGGACATAGACATTTCCCCCATCAAGATATGTTTCCTGTTTTCCCCTCTTTGAATCAGAGAGGGCTTTATGG
>NW_012148297.1:1022872-1023799 GCF_000956105.1 Propithecus coquereli | reverse complement strand
TTTTCCCTCATTCCCAATCCCTCACCTTCTGCTGTATCCAATTACTAGCTTTCCCAAAGTTTAAGAATATATTGTGTATTTATTTTTCTCCTTTTTTTAAATTTCAAAATATTAAGCGGGTACAAATATTTTTGGTGATGTGGATCACTTTCATAATGCTTGAGTCATGGCTATAAGCATGCCCATCACCCAGATAGTCTTCATTATACCCATTACGTAGGTTTCTGCTCTTCCCCTCTAACCCCTCTGCCTTGCTTGATTTCTTTTTAGTTCCCTCTGTGCACATATGTGCTCATCAGTTAATTCCAATTTAATAGTGAGTACATGTGGTGTTTGTTTTTCCATTCTTGAGATACATTACTTAGGATAATGGTCTCCCGTTCCATGCAAATTGTTGCAAAATACGTTAATTCATCCCTTTTTATGGCTGAATAGTACTCCATGGTACACATATATCAAATTTTATTAATCTACTCATGAATTGATGGGCACTTGGGTTGATTCCACATCTTCACAACTGTGAAATATGCTGCAACAAACATTCAAGGGCAGGCATATTTTTATAAAATGACTTATTTTCCTTTGGGTATATACCCAGTAGTGGGATTGCTGAATCAAATTGTAGGTCTACTTTTAGTTCTTTGAGTAATCTCCGTACTGTTTTCCATAGAGATTATACTGATTTACAGTCTCACCAATAGTGTACAAGCATTCTTTTCTCTCTGCATCCATGCTAGCATCTATTGTTTTTAGACTTTTTAATGAAAGCCATTCTAAATGGGATAAGATGATATCTCATGTAGTTTTAATTGGCATTTACCTGAGGATTAGTGATATTGATTCTTCTGTTTATGTGGTGAATCACATTTATCGATTTATGCATGTTGATTGACAATTTTGCCACCATTTAAGTCTATAGTCAATGTC
>NW_012148297.1:1015503-1019579 GCF_000956105.1 Propithecus coquereli | reverse complement strand
GGAGTTTTCTCTGTCACGATGGTATGGTATCAGGGCTCTCCTTTTGTGCTTGACTTCACCAGCAGTTGAGACATGTCAGTGCATAGTTGATTTCTTCTAACAGATAATTTCTGAGTTCTTTTTCACACAGCTCCTGGAATCCATGCATAACTGAGGATGTATATAAACATCTGCTTTAAGTGTTTTTAAATTTTTGATGATGATAAAATATTTTCCAAAATATTAAATCATAGTTAAGAATATGATATGCTCAAAATTGAGAAAAACCTTTAGATAGAAATAGTGCTGAATTTCACACATAAATTGCTTTAACTCTGGCCCAGTGTTTATTATTCCATTGGAAATAATAGTATTATAACCTAAGGGAAATGAAATTGTGATTGGTGTAAATTAGCAAGTCACATGAATAGAAATGATAGGAAAAGTCACAATTTCCAGTGATAACCTACATATACATGCACTATACAGGGTAACTAGAAGTTTTTTGTTTTCCCTGAACAATGTCAATTTATGCCTATTTCTTGATATAATTAATAGCACCCATTTGTATTCTCAGTAGGAGCCCTGTTTGGATGATAAATGACATGGCAATTTAAATTATATAAACATTCAAAGGAATGAGGAGTGTTATATGGGGCCAGGGTTGTCATAGATTCAATTATTAAAAAAAATTAAAAACAATATATCTGTATTTCCTTGCTAAATCTAACCACCTTAGTACCTTTAAAACAGTTAAATATGGTTGGCATATCAAATAAAGGAAAGTCGTTAGGGATCTGTGAATTCCTCAAAACTATATGCAAACATTTCGTGTTTTTCACATATGTATTTTCCCTAGGAAAATAGCTTTATAGGATTCTTTTACAAAAACACTCAGATTAAAATATTTGGATTTTTCAGTTAGAATCAGTAAGGGTGAGTCTTAGGTTCTATTTGCATGAAGAGTGAAGAAAAGAAACTAGATAATAACAATAAAACAACTCATATTTATTTAGTCTTTACTTTGTGATAGACATTGTACTATGCGTTTTAAAATTACTGTCTTATTGAAGTCTCAAAATATTAGAGATTAAAAAAATAATTTGCAAAAGGTTTAGCCAAATTGTTCAAGATTACACAGCCAGTAAGAGGTGGAGCCAGAATTGAAACCTCAGCTGACTCCTCAGTCTTCCCTCTTGACAACTCTTCCCTTCATTAGATGAGACCAAAGAGGACATGTAAGTTGAACAAATTGTGTTTTTGTTGTTACTTACTTCCTTATTTTTTAATGCCAAATTTTTTAGCATATTTATACAATAAGGAAGGACTCCACAAAGAAGAACAAGGTAAGCATAGAGGAAAGGAAAAAATGACAGAGCTGTGGAGTAAAAGGGGATAGGGTGAATAATGATAGATGTGGAGGTGTTTATATTAAGATACAATTTTAATGCTCATTTTATAAACATACGTGTATCTTAAAGCACACATTAGGAATTCAAGTGTCATGCAAATGAAACCACAAAATTTATTAAAAATACTAAAATCTACTTTTATTGCACATTTATCAAGTGCGATTCACTATTATTAGCATTTTACATATACTTTATACATGATTATTTCATTTATTCCACCCATCAACTAATGTGGGAGCTATAGGGTAAAAGTATGATCCACAGAGTTTAATTATTTGTTTACAGACAAATTATTGTCTGCAGCTGGGATTTGAATCCAGATGCCTAATTCCATCACCTGTGCCCCAATCTGCTCCCACTATTGCTTCTCACAAAGGCAAGAGCTAAAGCGTGGAAAGGACAGAAAGAGAAACCTAAAGTGGACCTGACCAATTACTTGATGTGAAGGGGTCACGATTAAAGAAGCGGAAAATTTTCTAGAGGTGAGATGGAGTTCCAGGACAGTAATTGCTAAGGAAATAAGGAAACAGTGTTTATTAATCTACAACTGTGGGCTCCATATAACAGAGTCCGTGTCCAGGGCATTACTTTTCATATTCATATGTGTCATGAGATGGTTGTTATAACTCTTATTTTAAGAAGAGACTAATAAAGGTAAAAACAACTTTTTCAGGGTTAAAAATTTATATACTGGAGATGAAATTTGAATTCAGGCATATCTGGTTTCAGAGTTTCCACTTTTTTCTTTCTTTTATATCTAATTATATGATTCTGCTGTGTATTAATATTTTGATATATGTACATGTCAAAATGGAATGAGCAAAGGCTATGTGCCAGCACTCTTAAAATATAAGTTGTCCATTATTCTATCAATGGCCCAAAAAGTTTGTTATAATTCTTTATTTAGTTTTACAATAATTATGAGTTTCAAAAGTGTGTGTAAAGTATTTATTTTGTTCCCTACATATTGAATATCTTAACTGTCTAAAATTACAAGCCTGACTTTGTTGATTTTATTTCATGGATTCACCTTTAGACAGTCTGTTTCCTGGAACTATATAGTCACCTTAATTCCATGAGTAAGTGTCTCCAAAGGTGTGTGATAGCTAAATTTTCAATGATTGAGTATGTACAGCTATGATAAAAGCAATTTTTTCTTTCAAGAAGCCTTTGCTCAATTTCATTCAAAGATAAAATGGAGAATATAAATTATTCTGTGTTGTTGCTGTTGTCATTTAGTACTCATTTTTTGATTCACTCAGTGAATGTAAGTTTCTCAGAATATTTTATTGTTTACTGAAATTTTCTAATCTACAGTGAAAATAGCCCAGCAAGTGCTGAATTGGTTAAACTTCTACATTTTCTGAAAGACATCTGAATTGATATATTTTGCTTTTGCATGACACTTGGTATAAGACTATCTTTCAAATATATTAAAAGCAACAGTTACAAAACAGTGTGTCAACATGTTTTCAAAAATACGTGAAATCCTTGATAAGTGGATTGCCTGGGTGAAGTTTAGAAGCCATATTAAGAAATATGAAAAGAGCAGAGTCTTACTATATTAGAATTTTAATTTTTGAAACATTCGGGAAGACTTTAGCATAATGATTTTTTATAATTATAAATTATTAAGTGTTAATAGTGTTTCAGAATTTATACTACCGTATTAGAATTCCACCTTGAAAAGCTTGGTAACAGAAAATATTAACTACTGAACTACTAAAAAATTATAATGACCCAATACCAACTTTAAAATAAATAGGTGAAAAAAAATCACCTCTCATAATTTGTAAACTAGGGTACATGTCCCCATAAAAAACATACACACTGTCTCTTATATGCTAATACAAACTATACCTCTTATTTTATTAAAATGGAGCTTTTACTGTTGGTATACTATGTAAAAATATTATGTATTCTTTTCTTACTTTCTTACACACATTGGTATAAAAGCTGATTTCTAGTTATAGTATTCAGAGTATTTAAGTTTAAATTACCTTAAACTTAAAATTCAAATGTTTTTCTCTAAGAGAACACTATAACACTATTTTAGAGTAGTATTAATACCATAATTTAATAGAGGTATGGGTTCTGTTTTTTTGGGAATCTTACCTCCGTTTCTATATTTGATAAAATGAGCATTGCCAAGACAAAGAATGTTTAACACAATTTCTTACAGTGTTATCTAAGTAAATAGAATATTATTTAATAATAATAATTAAATAAAATCATTGAAGTGGAACCTTGGAAGACAGTGTGACATATTGAAAAGTCTAGTTCCAGTTTTATTTAGAAAGCATCCATCTAACTTCAATTAAAAAAAAAAAAACATGGAAGATTGGAAACAGTCATCTTAATTAGTGAAATATAGGTGCTACTATTTTGAACTTTCCTTCATCCAAAAACACATATTTCTTAAATAAGAAATATGAATAGTGGGATACTATGGAAAAGATTTCCAGAATAATGTATCAAGAATGAGCAACTATAAATATGAATTAACACACAAGGGTATAGAACAAAAAGTGGTTACAATGAGCTGTGGAAATTAAGGTCATAGAGAAAAGTTTAGATTTAACCAAATTGTTGAAATATAGGTGCTACTATTTTGAACTTTCCTTCATCCAAAAACACATATTTCTTAAATAAGAAATATGAATAGTGGGATACTATGGAAAAGAT
>NW_012148297.1:1013061-1014108 GCF_000956105.1 Propithecus coquereli | reverse complement strand
CAAACGAACTTGATAAATCTCTATATAAATTATAAAGACAGGAGACAATTATATAACAGAAATAAATGTTGTTTTGAAATAAATAGGAATTAATTTATAGGCTGATATATTTTCATGTGATATTTATGGCCAACTCAAAACATTTATTTTGCCTCCTACCATCATCTTTGGTATTTCTTTCTTATTCAGATTTATCTATAGGAAGCAAAAAATGGTGATTAATTAATAGAAAATAAGAAGCTTAGATACTTCAGCACCACTTACTTTGAGGTGGCAGAACATGAATTAGGAGAAGATGAAGCCAAGTGTTGGGGAATTAATGACAGCTTATTTGTCACCCTAGGTGTGACCAATGCTCTGTATCTGAGGAGAGTGCTTCTTAAAATGATTCTAATAAAAGGTGTCTACCACATCACTAGTCATCAGGGAAATGCAAATCAAAACCTCAATGAGATATCAACTTACACTTGTTTGGATGGCTATTATCAAAAAGAAGTAACAAATGTTGGCAAGGGCATGGAGTTAAGGGAGCTCTTGTCACTCTTGGCGGAAATGTCAATTGATACTGCCATTATGGAAAACAGTATGGAGGGTCATTAAAAAATTAAAAATAAAACTACCATATTATCCAACGATTGCTCTTTGGGGGACATAACAAAAGGAAATTAAATCAGCACTTCATAGACATATGTGCTCCCATGTTCTTTGCAACATGATTCACAGTAGCCAAGATGTGAACACGACCTAAGAGTCCATCAACAAATGAATGGATAAAGAAATTGTAGAAGATACTTGGAATGTTATACTAAGTAAAATAAGCCAGATAGAGAAAGAAAAATACTGTGTGGTCTCACTTATGTGCAAAATCAAAAAAAGTCAAGCTTATTAAAACAAAGAATAGGATAGTGATTACCAACAGCAGGGAGGGAAAAAAAAAAGCAGGGATAATCAGGTCAAAGAATACAAATTTGGAGTTAATATAGGGTGAATAAATCTAGAGATCTAAGGTCCACTATGAGAACTACAGTTAATAATATTGTATTGTAT
>NW_012148297.1:1000319-1001256 GCF_000956105.1 Propithecus coquereli | reverse complement strand
AGGCATATTTTATTTAACTTTTTATTATAAATTACATCATGTTTCTGTTTCAAATTAAAGAACTGAAATCAGAATCACTTTTCTATGACATCTCCACAACTGTTATCTGTTATCCACAACCTAAAATGACCCTTTATTATCTTTTTAATAAAGATCTGGCTTATAGGTATGTCCTTAGATTGCTTTTGGTGTGTTTACTACTAATAAAATCATTTTCCTTTAGACTTTAACCCCCAAAAAAAAACTGCTATCATTTTTTTCCTCGTAAGAAACATTATAGAATTTCACTTGCTATAATATCCTCCAGGTTCATTCATGTTGTTTCAAATGATAGGATTTCATTCTGTTTTATGGCTGAATAGTACATACTTCATTGTATATATAGCACATTTTCTTTATCCATTCATCACCACATAGGCATTTAGGTTGATTCCATACCTTGACTACTATGAATAGCACTGCAATAAACAGATGTTTCTTTGGCATACTGATTTCATTTCCTTTGAATATGTACCTAGTAATGGGATTGCTGGATCATATGGCAGTTGTATTTTTAGTGTTTTGAGGAACCTCCATATTGCTTTCCTTAATGGCTGTACTAATTTACATTTCCACTAACAGTATATAAGAATTCCTTTTACTCCACATTCTCATCAGCATTTGTTAATTTCTTTCAAATTTCAGAATATTATGGGGGTACAAACATTTTGGTTATATATATTGCTTTGCACTGCCCAAGCCAGAGCTACAAGCATGGTCATTCCCCAGTGTGCTCCACACCCATTAGTTGTGAATTTACCCATTCTCTACACCCTGCTCCCACCCGCCCAGCACCCGATGAATATTACTTCCATGTGTGCACCTAAATGTTGCTCACTTAGTACCAATTTGATGGTGAGTACAGGTGGTGCTTGTTTTCCATTCTTGTGATACTTCA
>NW_012148297.1:998603-1000269 GCF_000956105.1 Propithecus coquereli | reverse complement strand
TCTGAAGAGGAGCACTAAAAAGGACATCAATTTGAAAAGAGCCCATTCAGAGCAACATAAATTTTGCTAAAAATAAAGCAAGAACAAACCTTGAATTCATGGTGAATCTTAGGTGAAAGAATGGTGAAATCATTGGTGCTTAACAAAAAGTTTGTGGGGACAGTGCCCCAAAGACATCAGCAGTTTGGATGAAACAATAATGAAGATAAAATCTACAGCGACAGACCATCCATATCAATTTCCAAGAAAAAAATCACCTTGTTTTTGCCCTACTTGAAGGGAACCAATGATTAACAGCACAAACAATAGCCAACATCACAGACATCTCAGTTGGTTCAGCTGACACAATTCTGACCGAAAAAGTGAAGTTGAGCAAACTTTCTACTTGATAGGAGCCAAAACCATTGTGCCCAGATCAGCTGCAGACAAGAGCAGAGAGAGCTTTCAATGGAAATTTACAAACAAGTTGGATCAGAATCCTGAAGCATTTCTTCAAAGAATTATAACAGGAGATGAAACATGGTTTTACTAATATTATCCTTAAGACAAAGCACAATCAAAGCAATGGCTGCCAAGAAGTGGAAGTGGAGCAATCAAAGCAAAAGCAGACTAGTCAAGAGCAAAAGTCATGGCAACAGAACAGTTTTTTTGGATGCTCAAGGACAATAACATTTGCTTATTATGAGGGTGTATTGAGAAAGTTAGCCAAGGCTTTAGCAGAAGAAGGCTCAGGAAACCTTCACCAGAGAGCCCTTCTCCATTACAATAATGCTCCAGCTCAATCCTCTCATCAAACTAGGGCAGTCAAAGTCAGGCATGGGGGTGAGTAGGGTGAGTCAAGTAGGTTGTATCTAGCTGACCCATGGGGATGGTCCCCAGGAGGTGGTTTTATAAGGCATGTATCTGGGTTGATCGCACTGAGGAGCTGCGAGGAGGTGAAGGAATGGAAACTGTGTCAAAGGTGACTGTGCCCTGATTTTGGTATGAGAAAACAATCTGTTTTTAAAATGGATGCCAAGGCAACATGTATAGTATGTGTATATAGAGAGAAAGGACAAGAGTTTCAAATACACACCCATTATAGGTATGCATGTATGCTTAATTTTAAAAAGTAAAAAACGTATTGGTTATATGTTCATACATGGCTGAAATACATTAACATCTTATGGCATGTGAGCCATAAGAGCCACTGAGCCATGGCACAGTGAGCAGACTGCAGTGTGTAATTACAACTAAGTGGAAGAATATTTGGGAAGATAAACAAAAGGCTTTCAAATAAATATATATTAACTTTCAAGAAATCCCATAATTTAGTACCTTAGCAAAATTATGAAGTAGTATGATTTCAGGGAATAGAGATGTTAAAGGGGGAAAGCAGCAAGGCCAACTTAGACATTGTGCAGTATCATCATGAGGAAGGACCCCCAAAGGAAAGTGTCTTTGCCACTCAGAAAATAATGACATTATCCTCTAAATGAAGAAGGAGAAGGTTGGAGGAAAATCATATACAGTAGCAGTATCAGCCATGATGTTACAACAGTGGCTTTTCAACACATATGAAAGATACTGAAGTAAATATATTGATTAAAATATGAAAAAATGCTTTTTAGTATTTTCAGTTACAAATTAAATTTTATATAGAGCAAAATACATATCCCTTTGAAGA
>NW_012148297.1:984643-986658 GCF_000956105.1 Propithecus coquereli | reverse complement strand
TTTTGAAATTTCTCCTATCTCCCATCTAAACTTTTTTTATGGATTTGTTTTTATGTTCTTTTTTTTTTAATTAAAAGAAAGAGCACAGAAGTACCATAACTTATTATTATGCTACGGGAGTATTACTATTATCACATTATTTCACTGTTGTTATTATCATATATGAGCCATTATAATAATATTATGATGATGATGATGACTACCATATATGTGCTGTTCATTGGGGATTTGGATACATACAAATTTGAACTGAAGACATTATTAGGAACATATCTTATGCATAACCAGGGGATCACCTGTATATAGAAATGCTACCGATTTGTGTGTATTGATTTTGTAACCTGAGACTTTGCTGAATTTATTTAACCTAGGAGTCTTTTGGTGGAGTCTTTAGGGTTTTGTAGAAGTAATATCATATTGTCAGCAAACAGGGATAGTTTGAAATTTTGAGGTATGTTACTTCTATGCCTTCACTGAGGGTATTTATCATGAAGGGGTGCTGGATTTTATCAAATGCTTTTTCTGCATCTATTTGGATAATTATATGGACTTTGCTTTGGTTTCTGTTTAAGTGGTGAATTACATTTATTGATTTGCATATATTGAATCATCCTTGCATCCTTGGGATGAAACCCACTTGGTCCTGGTGAATTAACTTTTTGATGTGTGGTTGAATTCAGTTTGCTAGTATTTTCTTGAGGATTTTTGTAGTCCATAATCTGAATTCCATACTTGATCTTTCGAGAATTTCTTTTCAGTTGGAGTCCATTGATGAAGTCCTATTGTGATCCCTTGGGGTGTTGATCTAGTTTGTGTTTTCATGATGCCAGAGTTCTTTTGCCAGATCCCTCTCATCTGAAACCTCTTCTTTTGGCTCAGGACAACTAAATTGGTGGTGCACCTATTCTCCTTTGCTGAGAACTCTCCTACTTAGTGAAAAGAATGAGGAGTCTCTGGATGGCACATTGTGTCCTACTCTGGAAGATTGACCTGCAGGAGAGGAGCAGATGCACCGAGAGCCTGTAATGCAGCTATTCTCCTGTGTCATCCTGATACCCTGTGGTTTCCTAAATTCAGTCTACTGCTGGGAGCTATCCAGGTGGACTAGTGAATTAGTCTCCCAGGCCACTGTGGAAATCTTGGGGGTGGGGTGGGCAAGTCTTTCTCCATGGAAGATAGTGGTGTGGGAGATTGTTCTGTTTGAGTTTCCCCACTTCAGTTGCAGTGGTGGCTGGATGAGGTTATCTAAACTATGACAACAGGTGTCAGGGCTGTGGATATTCATTCTGACCAGGTCCAGGGTGCAGTATCAGCGTGTGGTGGGGGTGGCTTACAGCTAGCAGTTTCCCCAATCCTCCGGTGGCAGGAGAGAGGGCACATGGCTCTCAGCCACATGACGTACAATGTTATCTGCCCTCGTTGCTCCCTCCTCAGCCCAGCAGAGGTGATGTGGAAGTGACTGCTGAGAATACAATCCCTGTGTAGACCTGGAGCTTTGGGACAGAGAACTCACAATGGTGTCAGTTCAGTGACCTGGGAATGGGATCCAGTGGGTCCTTGCTGTGTCTGCTCTCCAGTGCAATGCTACTCTGCAATCTCCAAGCAGCTCCCTCATCAATCTGGAGGTCTGCCATAGAGGAGGGGGGCCCCACTTGCTGCTTGGGTTGCATTGTCCATGGTGGGGAGCATGGAGCCACAGGGTTCTCTTCCCTGATTTTCCTCATTTGTGGATGCTTCCCCCCAGTACCTCCCAATCTTGCCAAGGAGATCATCCTTCCTCCCTCTCCTTCATATTGGATATCTCAAGTTGCTTAACTGAAGATTCACAATGCTCTTTCCAAGATGGTTCATTTATAGGTGAACACCTACTTGCAACTTTTGATTCTCTCCTTGAGAGCAGCATGTGTGGGGTGCTTGTAGTGCTCATCTTCTGTTGTTTCATTTTTATTATTTTTAAATGACTATTATGAAGAATACACTATGCATATTTAATTTATCCTAATATATCTTCAACC
>NW_012148297.1:983666-983969 GCF_000956105.1 Propithecus coquereli | reverse complement strand
TCTTTAGAGATTTTGTAAATAAAGACTATAAAATCCAAAAGCCATTAAAAATTCAAATAATAAAGCAAATTAATAAATCTCAGGCTAGGGTTTGTGTGGATATTTGTGTATGTTTTATAGTTATAAAAAAATTGTAATTTCTGTTCAATACAGAGTGGCAATGGTATTATGTCAAAACAGACATTGTGCCTCTGTGTGAAACTGTTCGGTTGCTTAAAAAGAATTTGAGATGAATGGGAATGGTTTATGCTTATGAATGCTTCTATGTTTAACAAGCTTTTACCCATATACAAAAAAATTAAA
>NW_012148297.1:976399-976763 GCF_000956105.1 Propithecus coquereli | reverse complement strand
TCATGTTCAAACTTTTCAAATAAACTTAAATATTGAGATGTAGAGGTTAAAAAGTAGGTCTTTTTTATTCAATTATTAAGAAAAGTTATCAATCATTAAAATTAATTAATTGAATGCTTTGTTCTAAGCCCATTGTTAGGGACATGATTTGTTTTTTCTCATGAACTAAGAAATTAATGTCATACGAGGGTGTTTTCCTTACAAATCAATAGAAGATTTTACAGCTGAGTAGGGAAAAAAATAACAGCCTCTAAAAAATCTTTCCCGTAATTTCTCACAGGAAAATATTGCTCAATATGCTCACTAACCATTCCCTTTCTGCTAACATTTAGGTCTCCAAACAGGGTACATTTCAATTGATTAG
>NW_012148297.1:975087-976349 GCF_000956105.1 Propithecus coquereli | reverse complement strand
CACAAACATATTGTATAACCATAAAAATTTTTTTCTTTCTTTATATTCTTATTCTATAAGCTTTTTTCTGCTTTTAAATGTTTTCATTTTTATTTAGGTTTTTTTTTTCTTTTTAAACTTTTTTTGTTAAAATCTAAGACAAATACACAGTAGCCTAGGCCTACACACGGTCAGGATCATCAGAATCATTGTCTTCATCACATCTTGTCCCACTAGAAGGTCTTCTGGAGTAAAAACGCTCAGGGAGCTGTTATCTCCTATGACAGCGATGCCTTCTTCTGGAATACCTCCTGAAGGCCTTCCCTGAAGCTGTTTTACAGTTATTTTTTTTAATAAGGTGAAAGAGTGCCCTTTAAAATGAAGATAAAAAGTATAGTATAGTAAATACATAAACCAGTACATAGTCATTATCAAGTATTATGTGCTATACATAATTTTATGTGCTACACTTTTAAATGACTGGCATACAGTAGGTTTGCTTACACCAGTGTCACCACAAACACACTAGTAATGCATTGTGCTATGACTTTCTGATGGCTACAACATCACTACGCAATAGGAATTTTTTAGCTTCATTATAATCTTATGGGACCACCATTCTATATGTGGTTCTTCATTGACTAAAACATTATGCAACACATGACTGTACATGTATGTTTGTGTGCATTTATATATCCCTTGGTTTCTGTTTTTGTGGAGAACCCTGACTGACATAGGCAGTTAAAATTTCCTTATTTCATTTTTTAATATGCTAGATCGGACTAGTGATGTATGTCATAAATCACTGTAAATATGCAGAGGGAAAATTAAGACTAAAGTTAGTGTAAAGCTGTCCCTTTATGAAAGAAATCTGCATTAATATCGTGCAGATAATAATGTGTTCCACACGATCAATGCGAAACACAAAGAAACAATGACCTGATTGTCACTGACTCGTTCCATCAGTATTGTAGAATTTGTGAAGGAGTTAAGTTTATTCCTTAAGGATATTTAGGCAAAAATAATTTAGTTAACTTAAAAAAAAAATCCACCTCACTTAGATCCACATCAGCCATGTCCACATGATACAATATTCTGAGTTTGCTAATAACGTATTTTATAACTGAGCATATTTGTGGAAAAACAGGTGAGATAATGGTAAAAGTTAAATTCATCATGGTGATAAATTTACAATTCTCATAAAAATTCATATCCTATACTACCTAGATAATTATGATGTATGTTTAATTAGATGTTTACTAATTAAATATTCCATAAATTTC
>NW_012148297.1:973446-975037 GCF_000956105.1 Propithecus coquereli | reverse complement strand
GGCCTAGGATATTACTGCACACTGCTGTAGACTTTAGAAAGAGTGTACCCTTGTGAGTAGTAATCAGCCACGCCCTGTTAGCTGAGTTAGAAGGCGATATGATGAACTATAGGGCTGTTCCCCTTGTCATTGGTTGATGTTTGTGTGAAAGAGCCAGCTGTCCAAATGTTCTTTTGTACCCCTGGTAAGTTCTGGTCCCCCGGGTCGGGTATTTGAGCGCCCCAAGCTTTAGGGGGACCCTGTAGCTCCCAGGAGGTTGCTTGATCTCTACCTCCACTGAAGTGGGAAAAGGCAAGAGTGGTCAGGGCTAGATTGCGAGAGCCTGAAAAGACTTTGTAAAGCCCCGGGGCGCTCAGAAGTTGCTTTTCTGGCCTCTAGGGGAGCCGCTGGTAGGAGGATCAGGGCAAGCTGGAAACCCGGAAGGCTGTTCACCTGGGAAGGGGCCTAAACTCTTGAGTACTATGGCCTAGGGCTGGGATCTTTCCGCCCTTGTCCAGTGGTACACTTTTTCTGCCGGGAGGGGTGAGCGCTCTCCGGAATCACTGCCACTTGGACCCCCCAGCAACTTCCATCAGTTGAGACCATGTATGTTCTCTCACCACCTGAGTCCGGCTCTCAAACCTCCTCCCAGTCTGTATGTCTGACCCAGCAGTGTGTGTCTCTGTGGAACATGGGCAGGCAGGGAATTCCTTCTTTGTGCACCATTATTCCACTACAAATCCCCCAAGGAAGAGGAGTTGGCTCCTCTATCTGTGGGGACCTCAGCTAGGAGCACGCTCCTGCTTGAGAGAAGCACCCGCTTTTGGTGGAGGATCTGGGATGGCGTCCTGGGGCCCAGGTGCAATGCTGGGATCTCCTGATGGTGTCCTGGGCCTGGCAGCAGCTCTGCAGACACAGAGGTGGAGCCTCAGGCTCTGGAATGTGAGCCTCAGAGCTGAAACTGGAGAGGAGCCAGAAGCAGGGCTTCTGACAGGGCTTCAGAGCCAGGAGCAGGGCCGCAGGGGCATTGGGGCTGATCTAACCTGGACCTAGAGCGGGGCGTCAGGGCTGAGTAGGCAGCGGCAGCTGCTGCTGGATATTTACACAAAGGAAAATAAAGCCATTTTACCAAAAAGACACTTGCACTTGAATGTTTATTGAAGCACAATTCACAATCACAAAGATGTGAAATCAATCCAAGTGCCCATCAATTCATGAGTGGATTAACAAAATGTGGTAATATGTATACCATGGAATACTACTCACCCATAAAAAATGATGAATTAACACCTTCCGTAACAACCTGGATGGAACTGGAGATAATTCTTCTAAGTAAAGTATCACAAGAATGGAAAAAGAAACAACACATGTACTCACTATTAAATTGGAGCTAATCCATCAGCACTAATGTGCACAGATGGAAGTAAAAGTCAAGGGAAATGAAGCAGGTGGGAGGGGAAAGAGAGGATGGGTGAAATCATACCTAATGATGTACAGTATTTACGTGATGAGCACACTTATACTTTGACTCAAGCTGTACAAAAGCAATCTATGTAACCAAAACACTTGTACCCCTGTAATATTCTGAAATTTAAAAAAATAAAAATAAATA
>NW_012148297.1:971442-973396 GCF_000956105.1 Propithecus coquereli | reverse complement strand
TAAATGATAATTGTATATCCCTTTTCTGCTTTGCTCTACTCTTTTACATGAAGTAATTGCTCATGCTTGCAGGGTTTAGATGATTATACAGCAAGATTAATTATGTGCAAGAATTCCTACTTCCAATTGTATAATAACTATCTCTCTCTTTGTAGAGTATTTGACTTTTCTTTATGAGGCTAAGACAATGATATAGGTCATTCATTTTGATTCAAAACTATTAAGAAATCAATTTTTTCTTCATAAAGAAGAGAGAGTTAATAGCTATGAATGGGAACAGAATATGTGGAAAGAAATTTCACTTAAAATTAAGAATACAAATATTCCTTTCTCAAAGAGATGAAAGAAGTTACTTTCCCTTAAATCTATGAGGACAATTTTAGTAAAACAATGTTTTTGCTATTTCTTTCTTTTATTTGTTTCTGCCTTACCTTTGTAAAAAAGTAA
Organism: Propithecus coquereli; assembly: GCF_000956105.1. Lineage (NCBI taxonomy): Eukaryota > Metazoa > Chordata > Mammalia > Primates > Indriidae > Propithecus > Propithecus coquereli. The sequence goes on along the minus strand of NW_012148297.1, from coordinate 972,949 downwards.
CCATGGAGCACATGCTCCTGTCAATCGCTGTGGTAATCATTTATGCTAAACAGACGAGTAGGTAAAAAAAGAAAAAATTAAAGGAAGATTTGGTTTTGCAAAGATTGAAAAGAAAGCCATGTGCTAAATGAATTGGTAATATTCAAATTACATGTTGACAAACACAATTTTCAAATATAACCGTTCTTTTGACAAGAAGGGAAAATACCTTCCTCTGTAAATTAGTAAAAAGGCATTCTGGTCATATATTTCAGTTTCTTTTGCATTTAATGAATTAGCTCCATACATTAAGTCAATTTTGGGGCTCAATGTTATATAAAAAAGTTCTTCTATAATAGGATTCTGGCAAGATACAGATATAGCCAAGGAGTAATTAAGGAGAACTTTAAGTGATGAGGTGTTGGCAGGGTCAAGAGAACCAATAGGGTTTGATGATGCAACCAGGGTTTAATAAGAGTAGAAAACTATCACCATCCTTTCCTGAAAAGGAGGAGGTATAGGTTACAGGAACTTCAGAGGGTTCTGAAATCATGGGGCCTCCTGGATAGAGCTGTGGTATTTGATACAGGTGAGCTAGCCCCTACAAAATGATTGTTGGCTACAGGGATAGGTTCTGAGGAAATAAATAACAAAACCTCTCTCTCTCCCCCTCAGATATTTTGCTGAAGTCTCTTATTATCCAGACTCTACTGGCAAATATTAATAGTTTATACAGGTCACCCTCCTGAGACACAGAGCAGGGAGGGAAAGGATGAAGAGCTGATTTAGAGGACCACACAGAGGATATTCAGCATACACACTTATTTTACAACCAAGAACACTTTTCTAATGTTGAAAACATTGATTTTCAGATTAAATTTCTACCTACTTGGCCAATGCTTTGGTTGATACTTTTCTATGCAGTAGATCAGTGGTGAAAGGTTAATAAGTACTACTTTACCATAAATCTTACATCCAACTTTAAATGTATCTCTCTTCACAAAGTGAAATGTAGGCACTGGAGTTTGGCAAGGGTAGGAATAAGTCTCTATTGGATAAAAATCAAAACAAATTTTGAATAATTTTTTCAGAGATATATTGGAGAAGAGCATTAACAGAACTCCTAAAACTATATAAGATAAAGAAAGCTCCCACATAAGGGACACTAGAACACTGATTTTATCTATTTATATATACCCGCTACCTAGAAAAGTGCCTGGGCCACATTAAACTTTCAATATCCATTACATTGAACATAATGAAACATGTTTACTTTCAATATTATCACTAACTTTCTTTGTAGGCTTAGGCAAATCATCTTCTACCAGTGTCATTTTCATTGTCTGTCAAGTAGAGTCAGCACTATCAAGTAAGGTTTTCTCAAGGTTTACCTAAGATTAAAGGTTGGATCGATTACCACTGCCATAGTTTTAGGTCACACAAATCAAATATCAGTAATTTCATATGGTTCGATCTAATTCATTGTTAATCTTTCTTGTGGATTCTAATGTGAAAAAATTAAGGAATA
>NW_012148297.1:957354-958589 GCF_000956105.1 Propithecus coquereli | reverse complement strand
ATCCACTGATATATCAAAACTCAAATCTCTCAGCCACTTTCTCTTTTCCTGATTCAGGATTTCCACACACATACAAGTTTTCTCAGGAGAGGAGGGAAGAGGTTGGCTTCTTCCTTATTTCCTAGCTTCACAACCCTCACATATTAGCTGAGTATCTGGCCTCCCCAAGTGAAGGAGTAGGTGGTAAGGAAATTTTACTTGCTTGGTACACTGATGATCTTACATTGATTCCCTGTGGTTACAGCAGACACAGAATTGCTGGTCATTCTCTCCTGAGACACATCTATAGCTTTCTCAGGGACTCTCTGTTCTCCCCATGAGGACTTCATACTGCAATTCTTTTAAAAAGTATCACAGTGCTGGTTGCTTTTTGCTCCCCACTTCAGCCCTTAGGACCCGGCAGGTTTCTATTTGGCTGCATTGTCTCATCATTAGTAGGAATTCCCTTTTAAATAGCCCATAACCATCGCCCTTACCCTGTTGTAGGAAAGAGTACAACCCATTTGCAACACAGCCTTTCTCTCTCCTCTCGGAAGCTTGCAGGCAGTTTCAGCCAGCTTTTGGCATTAGGCTTCTGGATTGTTAGACATCAATTCCTTTCTTCCCTACTCCTCAGAGGGTTCATGGCCAGTTTTTCAAGTAAACTTTTGATGACCCCTTCCATTCATATACTTTGCATGAAGAGAAAATATACTTTTGTTTTCTTTCATGGTTCTGAAGAAGTGTTCATCAGTAAGACTTATAAATCATGTTCTATAATAGGAATGTAAAAAGAATATCTTAGGGTATGGAGTCCAAGGACAATGCAGAAAGGGAAGGGAGAAGAGGAAGTAGGTTTAAAGCACGCTAGAAGCCTTTTATTGTTAGCTGAAATAAAACTTAAGTAAAATTTGTACTTTTTTTTAATACTATAAAATTAAATCTACAACTGACATACCATTCACTTGGACGCAGGTACGTAACAAAGGCAACGACACTTTATTTTTGGAATCTTTTCTAATTAATTGTTTATAAACTAACAGTGTTTGAGAGGTAAATTAAATTATTGCCTGAAGTTTCATGCATTAGTTTGGTTGAGAGTGAGCATATAATTTTGCATACACTCTTGGACACATTTCATGGTGAACAAGAGCACTAATTGTATGTGATACCTAAGAACAAGGGTAAAGTAGACATATGATCGCTCAAGTTAAACTTTAGATGCAAGAAAACTTTAATTCCAAATGGCTTAAAAT
>NW_012148297.1:954909-957304 GCF_000956105.1 Propithecus coquereli | reverse complement strand
ACATCCAGACAATTCTTGGCTTCATATGATCTCATATAGCTGATATCTCTTGGCTTTTATTCTAAATACTAAAATTTTTGGTACGTGGTTTAACAGTATAAGTGGCAGATGGGTGACGTGTTATTTTGTTCTCTGTTTTGCTTAATCGGTTTATAACAATGAATAGCTTAATATCTTTAAATTCATCAAATTCACTTGCTTAGTATTTTAGAACTAACACTCAACTGGAAAAACTTATCTTCCTTTCCCGTCTTGCTCTTTTCTAATTTCATGACATTCTGCAAGTTGTCTAAAAAAAATCTCTGGGCTCAACTTTCTCATCTGTAAGAAGGAACATGGAGTAGGTGATCTCTAGAGCATTGTTCAATTCCAAAATTCTGCTGTTTTAATTTAAAGTATTTATGCTTAATTTGTCCAGTACTGCCCTGCATTAATCTAATTTGTCAGATAATGATAAAATCTTAACATCCTTTTGAACTTAAGCCAGATAAGTGCATTTTTATGTATATACACTGATAATTCAGTATGGCATTGTCTCAATTATCTGAAAATTTCTTTGTAGATGATACCTTCCTATACTGCATCAAGGTAATAGGTACTTCATTTATCAATTTTGCTTTAAGTAGCCACAGCTTAAAATTTGTGTTCTATCAGTCCCTAATGTGTAGATTAATACCTAAGAGGAAATAATTGCTATAGACAATTTATTGGCTATGACGATATGTAAGTACTCATTCTTTCCCCGTGTAAGGGTACCATAATTACCGTGCTACCTGTAGTTGTTCATCTTGCTGAAATACCTATTCCATTCCTCCTCAATTATTTTTATCCTCTTGCTTCTCAGTTATTTCTAACTTTCTTGTTCCAAAAAAAGAAGAAAAAGAAAAAAGCCTGTGTGGTTTTATATCTTTGAAGTTCTGCCAGAGTAAGAAGCAAGAAAACTAGAATAAATGAAATAAATTATTGAGAAAATAAAATTTGACAACAGCATAAACTAAGAACCGATTACAAGTACAATACATATGATAGAGTCACTTTACAGTTTTTGTGAATTCTAATTTCTCAACAGTGTATGAAAGTTATTTCACTGCTAAATTCCAATTTACCCCCAAATATTCTCAACTGTGCATAGACAAAGAGAACTAAAGTGTATGTTATCTTGATTAACAAAATGTTACCCGCAATAATACTTACCCTTCCCACACACATGCGTATTCAGACACTTCCTGAATCCTTTTATTCAGACTGTAGTGATTTTATTTTAATATCATGTAAAGATACAGACTATTTAAAGAAAATATGTCAAATATGCAATATTTCTTTTCAATATTTGCAGAAGTTTCACTTTTTAAGGAAATCCTCATAACATTCACTCTCATAGCATCGTGTACTGTGAAAGTACATTTTTATGCTATGATACCGCATGTCCATTTTTGCAATCATATTTAATTTTCTGCCTCACCCCTAGCCTCTAAGCTCCATTTGAGCATGGACTATTTCTGGTTTTGGTAACTGTTGTGTCCCCTTCATGTAACATGTTTCCTTGCAGATGAGCTCAATAATTATTTGTTGAACAAATAATGCAATGGGTGCTCCGATGACACAGTTCAGTAAAAATGGATGGAATTAAAATGGCATTAGATATGCTATAAATACAAAAAATATGTACATATTTAATAAAATGTAATTCATGATTTCATTATCTTCCTGTCAATTTTTTTTTGGAAAATGAGTTTATTCAATGGATGGAAATTTGGTCAAGATATCTTCTAAAATTGCTTGCAGATTAAGATTCTGCCTTACAAAAATGCATGTTTAATAAGAATGATTAGGTCAAAATGATATGGATGTGTTCCTTTCTAAAATAGTCTATTGACTATTTTTATACACATGAAGTACTAATAAGGATATTTTTCATGTTTTCTCATAAATCAACTATTTTTTTAAACACTTTGGAAATAATGCAGAACCAATAAGTGTATTTGTTTACCTTTGACTTTAATGCAAACACTTTAGTCCAATTCTCCCTGGTATATAAAAAAATATACAGGGGAACTAAACATGATGTGAGTTTTTGTGAAACAAGAAATGTTTTTGCAAGATAAAATATAACTCATTATAGAATGTTATTAACTTAATATGTAGGCATATTCATTAAGTTAGACCAAAGTTTAATTTGTCATTGTTGTCTTTTTGATAAATGAATATAGACATGAATTCAGAAAAATGGTGATTAAGACCATAAAACTTGACAAATAAATATTCAGTTTCTGAATCTGCTGCTCATATGGGATGCTGCAAAAAGCTCAGGTTCTGTATCTATGAGACAAAGGTAATAATAATAGAATCAATTTACTAGGTTAGTGTAAAAATTAAATAAGAATATAAGTAAATA
>NW_012148297.1:953179-954859 GCF_000956105.1 Propithecus coquereli | reverse complement strand
AAGAGCAAATAAAGCATCAGTGATATCTTATCTGCCTGGTGGGTACACTTGTACTTTGACTCAAGCTGTACAAAAGCAATCTATGTAACCAAAACACTTGTACCCCTGTAATATTCTGAAATTTAAAAAAATAAAAATAAATAAATAATAAATGTATGGGAAAAAACCCAGTGTACTCTTAGGCTACACTAAACTTATTGTAAAAATTATCTTTGTTCTGTTAGGTAGTTAGTAAGGAATTCTGGGTCTCCTAAGGAGGAAAGTTTGTTCCTTGCCTTGATGCAATTGCCCCACCTGGGAAGAAGGACAAGGATGGGCCCCAGGGCCCCATCTTTGTTCCGCCCCATCTTAATCCTGCCCTGAGCTACTGCCATACCTCGGTGGTATACTCTACAAATCTGCCAGTCATAACTTAGCTTGCCAGCTGCAAAAGAATGCAGTGGACTCTCTAGCCCACGGGCCAAGCAGCATCGGTACAATAGAGTCTGAAAATTGACCTAGAACAACTCACATGAGTAGTAATGTAACTCCCAACTGTCCAGTCAAAGTGGTTCCATGGTGACATCCACAGGGAGGTCCCAAGGCAGGCACCATAAAACAAGACTGAGACCATAACCAACCCTTTTTTGTCCTTCCTTTTGCTCTCCCTTTGCTGCAACAATGGGTCCAGTCGTCATCTGTCGGGTATGTATCACGCTCTGTAAACCTATATCTTGCTCTTGCCCTATGATCCTATCTTTCTCTCCTCAATAAACCTCATTTCGTACTTGCCTAACTTTGGTGTGTCTGGTCATTCTTCAGCCATAAGCACATCAAGAACCAACATTTCAGACTGAAACCTGGCAGTTCAATAACAAGTTTGCCTTAGCTTACTGTAATTCTTTTACTTTGTAAACTTTTTAAATCTTTTTAACTTTTCAACTCTTTTGTAATAACACTTAGCTTAAAACACAAACATATTGTATAACCATAAAAATTTTTTTCTTTCTTTATATTCTTATTCTATAAGCTTTTTTCTGCTTTTAAATGTTTTCATTTTTATTTAGGTTTTTTTTTTCTTTTTAAACTTTTTTTGTTAAAATCTAAGACAAATACACAGTAGCCTAGGCCTACACACGGTCAGGATCATCAGAATCATTGTCTTCATCACATCTTGTCCCACTAGAAGGTCTTCTGGAGTAAAAACGCTCAGGGAGCTGTTATCTCCTATGACAACGATGCCTTCTTCTGGAATACCTCCTGAAGGCCTTGCCTGAAGCTGTTTTCCAGTTACTTTTTTTAATAAGGTGAAAGAGTGCCCTTTAAAATGAAGATAAAAGGTATAGTATAGTAAATACATAAACCAGTACATAGTCATTATCAAGTATTATATGCTATACATAATTTTATGTGCTACACTTTTAAATGACTGGCATACAGTAGGTTTGTTTACACCAGTGTCACCACAAACACACTAGTAATGCATTGTGCTATGACTTTCTGATGGCTACAACATCACTAGGCAATAGGAATTTTTTAGCTTCATTATAATCTTATGGGACCACCATTCTATATGTGGTTCTTCATTGACTAAAACATTATGCAACACATGACTGTACATGTATGTTTGTGTGCATTTATATATCCCTTGATTTCTGTTTTTGTGGAGAACTCTGACTGACATAGGCAGTTAAAATTTCC
>NW_012148297.1:947657-949064 GCF_000956105.1 Propithecus coquereli | reverse complement strand
AAAAACTATAAACATATTAGTTTTATTTTATTTTATTTCAGAATATTATGGGGGTACAAATGTTTTGATTATATAAATTGTTTTTGTACCGTTTGAGTAAAAGTTGTAAGTGTGCCCATCCCCCTGGTAGTGTGCATTGTACCTGTTAGGTGTGAATTTACCCATTCCCTCCTCGCCTGTCCCACCTGCTTGATTTAGGATAAATGTTATTTCCATATGTGCACACAAGCTTTGATACATTAGTTCTAATTTAATGGTGAGTACATGTGGTGTTTGTTTTTCCATTCTACTTTTTTATGTTCTGCTTTTCGATGCTGGCCTAGAACACTGCAAATCAATTGCTGATTTACCACCTTATTCTCTGTTGGTCCCTGCCAATAGGCAGAATGGGGAAAGCTAGGGCAAGACTGGAAGGCAAGAAGAGGAAGAGGGAATGTTTCCTATTTTTCCCCTCTCAAATAAATTTATTTATTTCAGTTTTATTGAGGTATAATTGATATACAAATACCTGTGTATATTAAATGTAAACAATTTGATGAGTTTGGACATAGGTGTATATCCACACCCATCAAGGGAATAAACATATCCATCACCTCCAAAAGTTTTCTTATGTCCCTTTGTTTTGTTGTTGTTGTTATCATTGTTGTTCCTTCCCATTCTGAAGAAGAGACTTGCTCCTTTCCTGTTTCTGTAGTAAAACAGTAGTAGCACTGTTTTACTACAAGAATGGTGGCAGGTCATTCTAGTAATAGCAGTTACAGTGTTTGCAGTTTTTCTAACACTTGCAGAACCATATTGATCATACTTCTCTAGCGTCATCAGCACAAATTGAATCACATGCCCTCCTCTGAAGTCTGGATCTCAGTCCATTGGGGCTCCTCCTTCACACTCATTGGCACAAGCAACCACTGTGAAGCCCCATTTTCTCAGATGTGTGGGTTCCAGCTTTATGAGGATCTTATGAATTGAATGTTTATGTCCCTCCCTAGCCCAAATCAGTATGTTGAAACCATAACCCTCAGTATAGCTGTATTTGGAGATGGAGCCTTTAAGGAAGTAGTTAAGGTTAAATGAGGTCATAATGGTACCATGATCAAATAGGATTAAGTACTTATAAGAGAGACACCACTTACTCTCTTTCTCTTTCTCTTTCTCTTTCTCTCTTTCTCTCTCCCTCTTCCTTCCCTCTAGCCACAAGCATGAGCTGCACCAAGGAAAGGCCATATGAACACACTGTGTGATGAAGTGTCTATTGCAACCCAAGGGGCAACCCTCATCACAAACAGACCATGCTGGCACCACAATCTTCAACTTCCAGCCTCCAGAACTGTGAGAGAACAAATTCCTGTTGTTTAAGCCACCTAGTCTGAGGTATTTTGTTATGGCAGTCAGAGAAGACAAATACAG
>NW_012148297.1:936709-945701 GCF_000956105.1 Propithecus coquereli | reverse complement strand
GTATTTAAGCTGGAGTGTACAACTACCACCTAGTGATGTAAAACGGCAGCCAGGACCCTGAGATATTTGAAACATGCTAAAATCCCTTAACACTTTGGTTTTCAGGACTGCAAGATATATAGGCTCAAGCATTTCATTTCATTACAATGATATAACCTCAAATGCTATCTGATTAAATATTATGTTCCCTATTTATTATATAAAGAAAGGGCTTATTATATTTAATATGTTCTGGGAACTGTATGTTTTGGCTAATTTTTGTTTATTGTCTGTCTTCCCCCTTCTATAACATAATCTCTATAAAAACAAAGGTTTTTCTGTTTTGTTCACTGTTGTGTCCCCAAAATCTGATATAGTGCCTGGCACATTGAAGCTGCTGAATAAATATTTGTTGAAAGTAATGGATATCTAGAATTCATTCTGTACTTGCCATCTCTAAAATTGATCTCGTCATTCTTATGCTACTGCTTTCTAATATGTTTCTTGTCTCCCTAAAGACAAAAAAAGTAATTTTCAAAATGAAAATGGAATTCTAGCAGAGGCTACTTTTTGTGAAATTTCATTCATTACCTTGTGCTTGTGAAGCATTTAAGTTTCCCAAAGTCTCAATGGTGTGACGGTTTATGTCTTTATTCTATGATTCATTCACTTTTATAAGCTAAATAAGAAGTGCAAACTTGCAAAGAGGATCATATTAAAAGGGCACAGTCTATCAATTCATGAGCTTTGGGAATTTTCTTAAAGTGCGTTTGGATGTTATACAAAAGCTAGAAATATATGAATTCAAATTAAAGTGTGTTTTCTAGAAATGAAATATTATCAACTGAAACGTGTCAGAAGTGAAACAAATATGAATATCTTATATAAGATAGTTATTGTTATGTAAGACATTCAAATATTTCCTTGTGTCATATAATCCATGTTTGCACACATAAGTCATGTTGTACTTGAAATAACAAAATTAAGTAGGTAGAATCAATTATAAGAGTTTTTCTGTAATATGTAGATAACTGGAGCAGCAAATATTAACAACCAGAACTTTTGGTTTCAGTTGAAGATTAAATAAAAATGCCTTAACTTTATACATTTCCTCTCTTTCCATTTGACAACTAAATATTGTAGATAGAGAATGAACATGAGTGTGAGACTCCAAAAGCCTGACATCTTGTCTTACTTTTATTCACATGTGCACTTGTATAAGCCACTCATCTCTACACTTAAGTTTTTTTTCATCTATTTAATGAGAAGGAAGAACTAAATTTCCCTGTTACTGTACAAAAATCTGATGATTAAAACTCTTAGAAATAAGATAAATCAGATTTTTCATGAAAACATCAGGATTTAAACTTACAAATTACTTAATGTTTAAAACTCGTGTTACTTTTTAAAAAATGTTAATAAGTATTTGAAAAAAAAATTATTCAATCTTTCTATTAGATAAAAAAACACATTAAAGCTAGTTACAGGTATTAAATTTTTCCCCTTTTCTTCAATTTTTAAAATTTATATAGATTTGTTACATGGATATATTGTGTAATGGTAAAGTCCATTTTATCTCTCTCTACTTTTAAGAAGATATTATATGTCCATGCAAATGTAGTGAATAGCTACAATTGAACAGATGTCATTGGATAATAATGTTACGTTTTTGAGGGCAGTTAGAAAAAAGGTATACCTGTCCTGATAGTGTCTTTGAACTCTAATTACGACCTGAATTTCTGTAAAAATATGTTTTCAATTTTTTTCAATAGTTTATACCATAATTTACGGAGTCCATAAGCCATCTGTCTTCAGTTCAGATTAAGACTTAAAAGCCTCAAAATTTTCTTCAGTTTCAGGTGAAATACATTGAATAAAACTTCCTAGTACATCGAGGTTTGGAATAGAAAGTATTTCCATTAGGTGCCCTACTTGCAACCCTGATATGAATATCACCCATTATTTAATTTCTTTTTTTCCAGCAAACTTGCAGCCTATGTTACAATTATAGCCTATATTTTAAGATACATTAGATAGCGGTAGGTGGAAGAAAAGTAAACCAGAATTCTGTGTGCTGTGTTACTTCATCCCTTTGTCTCACTCTCAGACTGAAAAATCATTGAGGAAAATAAAGCAACTAGATGGAAAATTCATCTTCACACCAGAATTCTATCTTAAACCCATCCTTTCTTATATTCTACTTCTTTACTATAGTAACAGAAGTTTCTCTTCTGCTGTCAAAGCCCAATTATTCTGCTGGTTCTCTCCCTCTTTCCTCTTCTTCAACAATTTCATTCTTTGTTTAATTTCTAAGGTGTCAGCAATCTCTCTCTCATGTCCCATTTTTCAGCTTCAAATAATTGGGGCAACTTAGTGTCTACTGGCTCAAAACAAGAGTTTGAATTTTTCATTTATGATTCTTCACATTGCTGGCCTGTTGTTCCCAGCTGAACGAATGAGACACAAAAGGAAGCCATACTTCTGCCATTCATGTTAGGATTATTTGTAAACTGAAACCACATAGGGACGCTGCTTTGATAGCTTTTGCAACTCCAGTGTAGTAAATATTACACACACGTTAGTGTGCCTTGTGTCTGGAGCTGCTATAAAAAGATTAAATGCCTAACCTGAGTCGTGAATGCCTTTTCTCTAGGGTCGAAGAGAATATATAGCAGGTGGTAGAGGTAGCCAGAGCTAACTAGGTTTGAATTTATTGCTTTAACCCTTGAGAAAATAAGATTTGTTTCCCCTCCTTTATCATGGCTATAGTATTGTCTGAACTGAAGACTATCAGAATGCTGACTGGCATAACAAATTTCTTCAGTATGTCTGTCAGGCTAACATATTCTGTTTGCCTGTCTCTATACAAGTATCAGGGCATGTTCAGAAAACAGACATGGAATTAAGTAAGAAACACAATCACGAGAATAAAAAGAATACCTCAAGTGTGAAGTTTTTATTTGGTATATTCTGTTTAGGAAACTTTTGTTATTAGGAATAGATTTCAGTTAAAAATGTTTTAACAATTAGTTGATTTTGCTTTTTAATTTTGTTTACAATTTATTATAGTAAATTTTAAACACAGTTATTATTATTTTTTTAATTACCCTGATTATCTAATGTTTAACAGTTAATTATTTCAAATTATGACCCAAAGCCCACACATGGTATTTACTTAATATGTCTCTTAATTGTTTATTCCATTCTCTTGATAACATATTTTAAAGTCTGTATAAATTAGAAGTATAAAAGTAAACAACTACCCTCAACAGAGTATCAATTGTATACCAGAATCATCCTTTTTACCCCTCCCCTAAAAGATAACAAGGATTCTTCCGTGATGAGTTTTGCACGTATAGAACAATTTGTATACAGTATATTCCAAGGAGAGAAATACAGGGTAATGGAATGTGTATTAATATATACTAAATTTAATATATATTGCCAAATAATTTTTCCAAAGTGATTGTGATAAATCGTACTCAATAGTAGCAGTATATGAGAGACTCAGTTTTCCATAGGCTTTACAATACTTGTAGTTTTACCACTCCAAAAAATTTTGTCATTCTACTGGGTATGTAGTGGTCTCTCATGGTGGCTTAAATCTACATTTCTCTGATCACTAATGAAATTACCATTTGGATGTCCTTTTTGCCTATTCAAGTCTTTTACACATTTGGTGAGGTTTTTGTTGGCCATGGGTATTTCAAAAGTCTTCTCCCACCCTGTGGCTCACCTTTTCACACTAATGAGGATATTTTTTTAATTAACAGAAGTTTTTAATTTTTCTCTTTTTTTAATTGTGTAAAATTAAGATGCACAACATTTATATATGTGTGTGTATGTGTATCTATCTATCTAAATGATTAGGTAGGGAGCAAGCCTCTTGCCCTCTAAGATTCTCTGAAAAATATCATTGACGTGAGGCAGATTGATTAATAGGAGAAAAAAGATACAAATTTATTTTAAGTCTTATACATAAGAGCCTTTAGAATGAAAACTCAAAGATACAGGGGAAATTGTACATTTTTATGCTTAGGTTCAACAAAGTGTAGACAAAATGGACAGCCATATAGAAATATGATTGGACAAAAAGGGTATGAGCTAATGCTGATAGGCTGAGTGGGGGAACCCAGCAAGGACTGTGATTCTTCTTGGCCTCTCTGAGTCTGTATTTGTTCCTTCTGGATGTGGGGTATGGCCCTTCCTGGAATGGGGGGTCTTAGGACCTGCAGTCAAACAAGTTAGGTCAGGTAATTTTGTATGGACAGTTTTTACATCATTTTAGGTTTTATGGCTGGCTTTAGGGAAAAGGGGTTCTGGCTTTTATGACCTACCTTTGGGAAGATAGATTCTAATTTCTCGAGGGGAAACTTCTCCCTTTCCCCAAAAGTTTACTGAAAGATCAACCCACAATTAAGGGAGATTAATAAGTGGAGGAGGGTTATTTGCAACGTACATGGGGAGAATCACAGAGTGATTACCCACTATCCCAATGAGGTCCAGAAATTTCTATGCTCTCATTTTTTGGTGGGGAAAGATAAGGAATATAGGTAATTCTCTTTATGGGCAATAAATGGTTGCTGGGAAGGATGAATAGATACTTGGGAGAATGAATGGATGAGGGGAAGCATATTGAAGTGTAAATTAACCTGAGAGACAGGTATTCTGTTTAAAATTATTTGGGCCATTGGTCTACTCCAGATTCTTGATCTGTTTTTCCTCAAGGTTATTTTATAATCTTGTGCCCTGAAGCTGTGTAAGCAAGCAGAAAGTTAATTGTAAACTTTTAAGAAAGAACAAGCTGAAAGAATATTGGAAGCAAAATGGCTTCCCTTTAGCTAGCCTAGCAATATAGTCTGAACGGCCCTTGGGGTCCACTTGCGATGAAGATAGAGAGTAGAATGATGGTTACCAGAGGATGGGAAGGGTGGAGGTGGGGGGTTGGTAAAGTAGGGATGGTTAATGAGTGGACAAATATAGTTAGATTGCTAGATAGAATGAACAATACTTGACAGCACAACAAAGTGACTATATGTAATAAGGGGAATGGTCTGAAAAAGGGTAAAAATGTTTTCTGTCTCTCTAAAACCTCCCCTGCTCTTTTTGGGAATTAAAACCTGCATCCCTGCCTCAGTCCAGTGGTCAGGAGAGGCAGGGAGTGTCCTTTGTTCTTTGTACCATAGGAGATACCTCAAGGGAATTATCCCCCCTACCCCTGACCCTGTGGAGGTCATGAGATTGTCTTAGCCAAAGATAGGATGAATCAGAAGCATCAACTAGAATTCAACAGCAATAGCCTGAAGCTGAAAACCTCCCCTTTAAAAGCTCTGTATTTCTGTTCAGAGGCAAGAAGTTGGTACTTTAAGATGGAAGTTTACCAACCTCTTCATTTGCTGGCAAATTAATAAACTTCTTTTTTCCTATCCTCAAACCACTTGCCATTGTTCTTCTGATGTGGCCTCAGTGACAAGTGCCAAACTTTCGGTAACATATAGTCCATGACAAGTTATGGCATACTTTCAAACAACTGAAAGAGTAGAATTGGAATATTCCTAGCAAAATGAAATGATAAATGCTTGAGGTGATGGAAACCTCAGTTACCCTGATTTGATTATTCACATTGTATGCCCGTATCAAAATAGCATATGCACCCCATAAATATGTACAACTGTCATGTATCCATAATAATTAAAAATAATTTTTTTAAAAAGTGAAAAATTTTTTAAATGAATCCCCCAAAATACAGTAAATTATTAATTTGGACATAGAAATACATTGGTATTGTAAAAATTTATATGTAATTTATTCCCCTTTGTATACACAAATTTGAGACTTAAACTGGGTAGGTACATGTGTACTAAAGATGATGTCAACACATGTGAATCTCTATATGTTCTCTATATGTACTTTATATATAAAATAATCATATTTCAGTGATGTTTTATGATTATATATAATATGTTAGGTAACTGGACCTCTGACTCTCTTAGGGACAAAAGTGGGCACCCCACCATGGTGCTGCCTTGAGCAATTGCCACACCTTGGGAAGAAGGACAAGTGTGGGTGCCCCATCTTGGTGCTGCCTCACCTTGATCCTGCCCCAAGCAATTGCCACATTTGGGAGAAAGAGGAACACCTTGTCAATCTGTAAAAGAATGCAGGGAATTCCCCAGCCCATATGACAGCCCAGGCACAACATGGTCTGGAAAATAACCTAGAGTAACCTAAGGCTAATTATCATGTCATTAACTGTCCATCAACATGATTCAGTGGTGACATTTGAACCACAAGGAAAGCCCAATGCAAACAATATAAAACAGGACCCCAGACCATAACTGGGGCCTCTTCCCACAACATGCGGCCCGTTTGTTGTTTGTGGTGAATATATCGTGCTCTTGCTCTATGAACCTATCCTGTTCTTTGTCAATAAACTTTGATTCATGCTTACCTTGCTATCAATGTGTCTGGTCATTCTTTGGCCAAGAGCAAACCAATAACCAAGAACAGACTACCAACCTGACAAATATATGTATTATAATTCTAAAACTTCTCGTTATACACCACTCTAGAAAATTATTTCCCTAAGCCAAAAAAAAAAAAAAGAAAAAAAATCATAGAACCTTTTAAGTCAAATCAACTTACCTATCACAGACTTCAAAAAACACTAACGGTGATGTTTCAGTTATCACATTTGAAATTAGTTAGTTTATTTTCAATACTAGTGATAAAAACATGAAGGCAAAGCTAATTGTGATGATATTAGGAGAAGTACTAAAATACCTTTAGGCAACTTGACAACTGTTTGAAATGTTAATGACAACCCCTTCTGTTACTTTGGAATTCTTTCTTACTAAATTCCACATCCAGGTATATAAAGCAACCATCTGTGAACACAGAAATATGAAAGCAAAATTATGCAAACTGTGAAAATTGCTTTATTCTCTGCTCTTTGCTTTAATTTTTTTCTAGGTAGTGGGGGAAAAAGTAGAATCTTACCTATTTCTATAAAAATAGCATTTTTAGCATGTTAATGTACTCCACATAACACTGAAGGTATAATACATTCTATTTCTATACTATCACTCTGTAAAAATCTCAAAGAAATAGCGATGTATTAGGGATCACTGATATTTTGGTGAGGTGAATATGTGATGTTCTCCACCTGAAACTTTAAGGTAGATTCATAATAAGGAGTTTTAAGTCTCTAAAGACCTGGAGTGACACTGCCAAGTTTATGAATAGAGAAGTGAAAAATATGGCCTGTTTTTATTAGGTAGTTGGAAAATTCTTACCCAACATTATTCATTTTATTAGTATAAAAATCCTGCTTACTAGAAATAAATTAAGATAAATTGTGAAACCTTATTAAAATTTATTTGTAAGATTCTATTTTTACTTATATTTTAGTTTTAGGCATTTTTCAATAAATTCAATACCAGTTTGAAAGGTAGGGGAGATGACATCACAATTTTGGAGTTGGGATGATTTGGTCTTAAATCTCATTTCAAAAATACTAGATCTTTATACTCTTGTCTTTTTCTAAAAATAACTTTTGGACCTCATAGTTTTGGCTTGTAAGAGACAAGGTGCCTAGATATGGATTTAGAGATGTTTTATTACTTTTACTTATGGCACAGCAGGCAGTATGAGCTTTTTGTTTGTATTGGTTCTCCCAGCCGCCAAGTCCCACTGGGGCAATGCAGAGACAGACTTGGGTGTACAATGGGTTTTTGTCACAGCTAAGGACCACTGAGTTTAGGAAACCCCAAATCTTGTAAGAGGACTTCTGGAAAATCAATCTTATTCTCATTTCTGGAAGGAGAGACATTATCTTTACTACCCTGGATTATAAGCAAACCTTCATATAGGGAACGGGAGAGGACTTTATCCTTAGTACCCTTGAATATCTCCAGCAATGGAATTGTTATCTACCTGGAATTTAAATAAACCTGAACAAACTGGCTATTAATTTGTAGCCATGAGGAGATGTGAGAGATTTCTGGAGAATTCTGTCTCAAAGTGGGACAATCCTGGAGGGCCTTCACAGAAAAAACAAATACTGAAACTTGTAGCTTGAGTGAAAATTGTTCAAGAAGATAAAGAGTACACAGAGTCCACCAAAAGTGCAATGGAAGCAATAGTTTTCATATGACTGTAATCTAGATGCAATGTGTTGGTTGGTATACTATGTTGAAAAGTTACGCATTCAAAGATAGCATTTTAGGCCACGCTTCAGAGATGAAACTGTTTGGATTTAATCCTGCAACCTAATATTAGAAAGCTTTTGAATGCTTTTAAATAAGGGCATAGGTAAATTTGCTGTATTGAATATAACCCTTTGGAACTATGGTGAAGGAAGCCAAATATGCCACCCCAAAATATACTTTTTTGACATATTTCAAGATGGCTATTCAGAGGGCCTGCAATCACAGGAATAGCTCTGAAAAGCTGACCTTTGTAGGGAAGATTTGCATCTGTACTGAAAATCTACATTAGGGAAGTAAACAGCAATGCAAACTGGCTTTTTCTGAGCCCCCCACTCTTTATCTACCTTATCTGGATCTAGGAAGATTAACTTATAAGAAAACGAGACTAAAAGTCTGACATTTTAAAAGTATGACAGAGAAACTTTCACCACAAACTACCATCTATTCTTGCTGAGAGCTGCTACAGGAGAGATTTCATCTGTTAACAAGACAGTCTTTGCTCACCGTGACTTCTCTTCCCTCTTCCTCCCATAACCTGTCACCCTGTTCCAAGCCTCTATTCTTTTCTGTATGATATAAAAACTTCAGTCATCTGGCTCTTCTTTGAGTCTCAAATCTGTGAAACTCCCATGTTCAAGTGCACATTGATAAATTTGTATGCCGTTTTTGCTATTAATCTGTTATCAGTTTGTTTTGTAGACTCAGATTATTGAAATTTTGGAAGGAGGAGGGAAGAAAATTCCCTTTGCCCCTACAATGGCTAGAAGAAGCAGATTCAAAGCCAATTTTGCCATTACTTCACA
>NW_012148297.1:934752-935494 GCF_000956105.1 Propithecus coquereli | reverse complement strand
ACATGAAAATTTCAGTAATAAGTATTTATTCTTTGATCTAAAATTTACTCATTTTTGATATATTTTCTTTGAAGTATAATTTCAGTTTTGTGTTTCTTTTTAGACTCAGTTTTATATTCATCTCCTATGGTTTACAGCATGATTTTATTTAGTATACCAATAACTAGGACCTTTAAGATTATCAACATACCATAAATGACTGCATTTTTCTTTTGTTGAATATAAGATATCAGATGGCAGAATACATGTTTGAAATATTCTTTGATGGCCTTGTATTGAAATAAGTGTATTTAATAACTTTAAAAACATTGTGCCAATTTAATTACATCCAAAAAATCCTGCAGACCTTGTTCCCATCACCTTCTTTCCTCTGCTTCATACATAATCACAAAACCAAGAAATCTGGCTGAAGACAGCAAAAATTTCTCATCATACCAGCATTATACAAAGCACGTTTACTTAAGTTTTGTTTAATATGACAAGAAATCAAGACAAATTCTTTCAAAATAATATACTTTTGAGGATATTAATATAAGTTATATAAAGCTTTGTTTTTAAAAGGCTAAAAACATATTTGCATATAGTGTGTAGTGATATTTAAAACATTTACCCTTTCTTTAGGTGAGTATTAAATTTTCAGCATACATTACTAAACTTGAAATTTTATTTTATGCAGTTTATTTACAAAGTTTAGCACAGTTTGATAAAGCTCAATTTTGTGAAGGCAGAATATCGTGTGGAA
>NW_012148297.1:933984-934501 GCF_000956105.1 Propithecus coquereli | reverse complement strand
CATCACCAGCAATTGCTTCATCTCTAAAGTTAAACTGTGTCTACAACAACATTGTTAACAACTTCCAATTGCACTTATTATTTGACCCTCCATAAACCACCACTTTCTTCATTCCTTGATTTTCCCCCAATGCAAAGTGTACCTTTTGGCTTTAATTTCTTCTCTACATAGAATAAACCCAAAGTACATAAATTCAGTATTGGTGATATAACTGCTTCAATTCATATTATTGTCTTGCCCTTTCTCATACTTGTTGAGAAAAACACAGTCATAAATTAATCAATTGTTCATTTTTACATTTTTTATATCTGGGTCTCTGAGTACTAAAGAAAATCATCTAAGCAAGTATATTAGTGACACTAATATACTTTGAATTCATGGTGATAAACTTCATCTAGGCCATAATCAATAATTTATAGAATCATTGATATTTAATTTAAAAGCTCCATGGGATGCTATCTCTAAGGTCTTTCAACTAAGTCTGGTAAAATAGGTATGAGATTTAGCAAATATCTTT
>NW_012148297.1:931999-932794 GCF_000956105.1 Propithecus coquereli | reverse complement strand
ATTGAAATTTTGGAAGGAGGAGGGAAGAAAATTCCCTTTGCCCCTACAATGGCTAGAAGAAGCAGATTCAAAGCCAATTTTGCCATTACTTCACAAACCTTAAATACTACTCAAAATGTAAGCCCTTTAGGCTATATATTCTCTACTCTCATCTTAATTTTTTCCCTATAATTACTCTTCTCTCATCCATGTTACTACTTTTCTTCTTCCTAAATTTTTATACTATATCCTATGAACACTTTGTTTGAGAGGAAACCATAATTTCCTCACTATAATTGCTCCAAAGGGGTTTTTCCTTCACCTGAATCTCATTTTCCCTCAGTCTTCTCAAGGATGAATCTCTCATTTTTCACAAGGGCCTACATTCATCTAAATTTCCAGAGGTGCCTTCAGGCCATTTCTATCTCATGTTCTTGTAAAACTCCTTCCTCATTCATATTATATGAAATTTGGTTATCCATTTTAACTGTTGCATGTGAAAACTTTTCACATATTTATGGAAGATTTTGATATATGGAGTGACTACGCTTCTCTATCTCAAATCATAACATTGAACATTGTCCCTGTTGATTTTGCATGCCCTTACAGAGACTTCTATAAGCAAGGTCAATTCCATTCTTTTTCTTCTTTAAATTCAAAACATTTCAGTGACGCTTTATTTCAGCTTTTCAAACACACAGCCATATTATTCTGTAAATAGCATCACCAGCAATTGCTTCATCTCTAAAGTTAAACTGTGTCTACAACAACATTGTTAACAACTTCCAATTGCACTTATTATTTGACCCTCCATAA
>NW_012148297.1:927574-930432 GCF_000956105.1 Propithecus coquereli | reverse complement strand
CAGGAAGAGGAAAAAAGATGGAAACTTTTTATTTTACAAAATAAGGGAAGAAAATTATCATATGTTTAATAAATCAATATTATGGCCTATACTAAAACATGCTTGATGACTCATAGCACATTTTTTCATGTGAAAGACTAGAGATTACATCATCAGTGCTTAAAACAAAATTTTTTTATAAAGTAACAACTATTCAACTCTTTACACTGACAGAAACTCAGTAAAAGAAAGTCTACATATTATTTTATTTTTAAGGCTAAAGTATGGATATAATCTCTGTTTCTTTTTATGTCTGTTCTGTTCTCCCTTCTATCCGCTCATAGTAATGATACCAAAATAGACCCTTATATTACGTAGGGGCAAAGGAAAAACCTCCCCTTTGTTCTTTGAAGATTCACTGAAAATCAACTAACAAAAAGCAGAGTAAAAGGACAAAAGGTATATAAATTTATTAATGTAAATGGGGGAATCACAACATAATTACCCCACTATGGTGCAGATGCTTATATAAATTCTTTTCAGGGGAAAAGGACATGGGATGTGCAGATCATTTTAGGGGATTAGTAAATGGTTTTTAAGGGAATTCAATGGGCTTTAGGAACATACAGTGGCCTAGGACAAAGTCTGTTTAGCCTGTTGCGCAGACAATGGTTTGTGAAAAGTCTGTCCAGGTTTTTTGACAGGCTCAAGTCTTTCTTCTTAATATGAGTTCATTGAAGGAAGACTCAGGGAAAGACCCAGAAGTAATTGTTTTTTTCTTCAACAGTTTCAGACTTTAGGCAGATAAGGGAACTTTAGAGAGCAACTTCATCCTGTGCTATAGGAGAGATGGAGGATTGAGAGACAGAAAAGTCACAGAGACCTTGAGTTCAGCATATCAAATTGTCATATTTTGGAGCATTAGTTTCTGAGCCCCAACATTCCCCTCTCTGAAACTTCCCCAGAAGTTTCACACACTAAAAGCTAAATTGGTGATTGTGGAAAGGAAAACTAAGTTAATAGCTGAATAGCAAAGGATTCTGTTACCACACAACCAGGTTCACTTGTCCACTGCCCAAGAGGAAGCCAATACATTGAGACAGTAGGTGTTACAGCAGAGAAACAGTTTAATAATTCTGCATAGCACTAAGGGAGGATATGGAACAAATTTCTCAAATTCACCTCCCTGAGAATTTGGGAAACAGGGTTTTTAAAGATAATTTGACATAGGCAATTAAATATGTTAATTGACTGGGGTTGGGCAGAACTGTAGGGTTGTAGAAATTTTCTTCTTTGCTGACCAGGTTCTTGAGTTGAGGGTCACAGACCAGCTGAGTCAGTTCCTCGATATGGGCCACTGGTCTGGGTGAGTCAGCCATTTCTCTGGAATGAGGGACCTGGAAGACATCTTGGAAACTACCCTGAGGTTTCAAAAAGGTGACATTATCTATGGAGAAAGCTAAGAATCTTTATAAACACCAGCTATGTGGCTCCAGAGTAGCAATTATAGAGAAGTAAACAGGGGGACAGTGGCTAATTATTATCATTATTTTTAGCTAGGTCCTTACCACAGCTCTTGCCTTGAAGCCCTTTTTATTAATTTGTAAGGGTGGATTCAATGCCATTAGACTACTTTTCTGTTTCTGGGAACAGGCTGATCTATTTAAGCAGTTGTGTTTCATTTTAGGAAATGGTGTTGAAAATGGGCTCTCAAAGATAGGCCTCTATATATCACATCGGCAAACAGATTTTAACAAGAGTCATTTCTATGGAAACAAAATTAAAAAAAAGGTCAATGTCTGGATCAGTCTACTAGCTTGTCCTTCTGGAGTCTGAAGGGCAGTTGGCTGAGAAGACTGTGGCAATCTGATAGATTTTCCTAGATTGTAGTTCATGGGTAAAGTAAATATAAGGTGTTGCCATTCAGTGACTTTTTTCAAAGCCCAGTTGACCAGCTTCAGTTTGTAGGTCCTCAGGAAAAAGGCAATTTTAATTTCCGTGAGTTGAATCAGAAAAATGGAAAGAAAATTTGGAAACATTACTTTAGAAACTTGTATCCAGGAAAGAACAGAGGATTCAATTCAAATTGTAGGCAAATAATAGAAACTCAGAAGCAATTATAGGATTAGAATGTAATAACAAATGCATTATAGTTTTCTTCTGAAACGTAATTTTTCTCTCTTTAATTCCCTACTTTTACCAAAGGTAAATAATAGAAGGACCAATTTATTTTGCCGGATAATTTTCAGTCTTATTATACTTGGCCAGATTATTTGCATAAAGTGCAGCAAGAATAGTGCTTGCCATATAAAGTCTTTTTATATTGGTTTTGCTGGAACTTTTCATAAGGAATCTCAGATTAGACTTTTAAAGTCTTTTGAAGCTAAACCAAAAATTTGCCAACAGACTGTGCCTATAATACCTGAACAAATTGGATGAAATTCTTCTCCTTCCGATGTCCCCAAAATATCTAGAGATTCCTAGCCTTGTCAAAAAGCAAGACTACTTACTACAGAATCATAAATCTTATAAGGGAACCATGAAAACAAGGTACCAGACTAGTATTTTTTGCAATGTATTGGCTTTATAAAGTCAACCTTGTGACAGAAGAAATGACTTGAGAAAATGGCAAAAATGTTTTATGTCTCTCTAAAACATCCCCCACTCCTTTTGGAAAGCTAGGACCTGCATCCCTGCCTCATGCCAGTGGTTGGGATGGGCAGGGGAGTGTCCTTTGTTCTTTATGACACAAGATATGGGATTAATCTGGGTGGAGGTCGTGAGATTATTTTAGCCAAAAATGGGACTATGAGATTAATCAGAACATTTAAAACTCTGTGCTTCTGCTTAGAGGCAGGATACTGGTACTTTGAGACAGG
>NW_012148297.1:923155-924569 GCF_000956105.1 Propithecus coquereli | reverse complement strand
TGTAAAATCAAAATCAGAAAGTACTAGTCCTACTTCTCTCTTCTTTTTCCAAAGTGCTTTTGTTCTTCCAGGTTCTTTGAATTTATCTGTGGCTATTAGAATCAGTTCGTCCATTTCCATAAAAAAGCCTGCAGGGATTACCTTGTTGAAGCTTTCCCTTCACTCTCAGAAGGTTCACTGAAAAATCAACCCACAATAAAGCAGATTAATAGGAAAAATTACCAAATTTATTTTTACATGTATACATGGGAATCCTTGGAAAAAGAAGATTCAGTTTCCCAGTAGGGTGCAGAAGCTCATATTCCTTTCTGATCAAATGGGTTATGGGAAGGGGGGAAAGAGGAATTCTGTTGAGGGGCAGTAAGGGATTACTTAGAGGACGAATGGATGGAAAATAAAGATCAATTGGTAAACATTTCTCTTTGAAATTTAAATAAATCAGAGAGGGAACATTATTTTCTTAAAGAGTGTGTTCACATTCCTGCTTTTACAGGGAAAGGAAGAAAAGAGCACTTATTCTCCTAGGTGGGTCTGAATCTTGGGCAGATAAAGAAACTTCAATGTTTTGGGGAAACATAATGGTGGTGGTGGTGAGGGGAAGTTCAGAGAGACCTTAAGGCTTCTTCAGTCAATCCAGCATGTCAAAATGCCATATTTTGGGGTAAAATACTTTCAATTTCCTTCACATTGAAGTTCCACCTCAATTTTAGAAGAATTTGCACATTAGCATTGTTTTCTGACCATGAACATGGTATATCTATTCATTTATTTATTTCTAATTTAATATCTTTCAATGGTATTTTGAAGTTTTCAATGTCCACTTCAACCTCTCATCCTCTGAGACAAATTTTCTGAATTAAATTCTCAATGTTTTAAACTACTCAGAGTGGTTTCTATTGTATTATTTTGATCATGATCAGAACACTCATCAGATTCTCAGCTCCTTTAATTCTTAATTAATTAGAAGCAGCATTCTGAATAAGACAACCTGAACTGTCCCGTAAAGTAGAAATAAATTTGATGGTTTTGAAAGTAGTGACCATAACAGTAACTTAGACTTTCTTCCAGTGTGAGAAGACTGATTCTGGTATAAAAGGGAATAGATACTTTGGAAAAGAAAATATAGGAGATGGACAATTATATTCTTCAACTATAGAACAAAATATGTAAGAAATTACTTAAACTAGTCATAGATATTTCTTCCTGTCTGACAAAGATTCATTTTAAGCACTGAAAAGTGGTTGTAATTTCAGGCACTTAGGATAGTCATTAGGGAAAAAAAAAAAAAAAAAAACAAAAACCTAGTTCTAATGCAAACCGGATGAAAGGATTGGTTCTATGTGGGAAAAATACTTTTTAAGTTGATGGCACTGCTTTAAAAATGCATTCAGACTCTGATAAAGAATGAAAATTT
>NW_012148297.1:920779-923105 GCF_000956105.1 Propithecus coquereli | reverse complement strand
GTCTGCCAGCCTCCTCATTTGCTGGCAAATTAATAAGCTTCTCTTGCCTTCTCCTCATACCACTTGTCCTCATTCTTCTGATGTGTCTTTGGGGATAAGTGCCAAACTTTCGGTAACAACCTTAATCCCTCAAAGCAGCCTGGTCACATTGGAAATTACGATATTCCAGTAGAAATCTTGGTAACATAAACAGTATCTCCACTTGTATCCTTTTATTAAAAAAGAAAAAAAAAGGATTCTTTTTGAACTTACACTAACAAATATATTGCCAAAAAATAAAACTACTCATGAATAGTTTCTAAATTCTGGAAAAATCAGGTAGAAAGATAGAAAGAAGATCATAAAATATATTAAAATTAAATTTAATTAAAAATTAAAATGGTAAAATACTAATGTGAGTAATAAATACAAGTGCTACATCCTTGACAATATTATTACCCTGGTCAATGCCAAATAAAGAAAGACAAACATCAAATATTAGGAATGAGAGATGACACTCGAATACCTATCATTTTGTAGATGACAAAAATTAACAAAATTTTGTAAATGTTCTTTTCTTATTTTTGGATAAATTTTCAAAAACAATTTTATTGATATGTAATTGGCATACAATAAACTGCACATACTTTAAGTGTGCATTTTGATAAGTTATAATATATATGTACATCCAGGAAACTATCATCATGATCAAGATAATGAATGCATCAATCATCCCAAAAAGTTTTCTCCAGTGCATTTGTAGTCTCTGTCTCCAATGTCTGCCTTCATCTACCGTCGTACCAAATTATCTCCAGAACACTTTCTGTCACTCTACCTTAATTTGCTTTTTTTAGAATTTTGTATAAAAGGAATCATAGGATATGCACTCATTTTTTGTAACATCTTTCACTCAGCATAATTAGCTTGGGATTTATTAATATTTTGCATATTTCAATAGTTCATTCTTATATATTCCTGAGTAGTATTTCATTGCATAGATACCATATCTGACAAGGGACTAATATCCATAATATATAAGAAATTCAGCTTAAAACTAACAAAAGTCAAAACAAAATTAAAAAATAGACCAAAAAAATGAATTGACATTTCTCAAAAGAAGACATACGAAGGGCCAAAAAGTGTATGAAAAAAATGCTCAACATCACTAACCATCAGGGAAATGCAAATGAGAATCACAATGAGAATCATCTCACCTCACTATTTTTAGTTTTAGCCATCCTAATAGGTGTGCAATTTCTTCTGGTTTTAATTTGCATTTCCCAATGCAAAAACTAATTATGTTTAACATTTGTTTATGTGCTTATTTGCCATCCATATATTTTTGTAACAGATGTAAAGTTCTGAAAAAGGGCAATGAAATGTTTTACAAGTTGTCTCTTTAACTCTCCCTACCCTTTTTGGGAATTAAAACCTGCATTCCTGACAAAGACCACTAATCAAAGGGGCAGAAAAATGTTCTTTGCTTTTTTTTTCTTAGTATCTTAAACCACAGGAGGTGGCTCAACAGAATGCTCTGGACACAGGCCACAAGATCATAGTCAAACCACCAATTATAGTTAAACAACAACAGCCCGAAGCCACAACATATGACACTAGTCTCATAGACCTGAGCCCAACTGCCAAAAATGCCTTTTTTAAAAAGCCCTGTTTTTCTGCTTAAAGTGAGGATGGCAGTCTTTGAGACTCCAGTGCACTGCTGAAAGACAGGAACTGATAGTAGGAGAATGTACTTTGTTTTGTGTGGAACAAATTGTTTGAGATTAAAAAATATGTTCTCTTTGATTGTAACTAATGCCATTTGCTTCTGTAACCGTGCTTGCTTTTAGTTGTTTGTTAAATATAGGAGTGAGAGCAGAGTGACTCCATGACAAGCTGAATTTCCTGAAATAGGCCTAAGTTTCAGTTTCCCCCGAAACCGAAACGCAGACTAAAACTGGCGCTGGCGGGAAAATTGAAAATCCCGGGGCTTGGAGCCAACCAATCAGGAGTCAAAACAATCCGCCACTTTCAAAGGAACCAATGGACTAAGGGGGAGGGGGGGTTGGTATGCCCAGCGTGTCGTGTGGAACCTGCGTGTCGTGTGCCACCGGTGTGTCGTGTGCAAAAGAAAGTATAAAAGCTTCACTTTTACCCCAGGGCCGGGTCCTGGTTCATAGGGGAGGCCACTGCGTTGGTGCTCTGGGACTGGGACCCTACCTCCAGCTAGCCAATAAACTCCTTTGCCATTTGCAGCCTTGGTGACTCTGCCTCTCTGTTCCTGGTGCCGAGGGGAACCGGCTCTAACACTGCCTTCCTCATTTGCCAGAAAATTAATAAATTTCTCTTT
>NW_012148297.1:907821-909484 GCF_000956105.1 Propithecus coquereli | reverse complement strand
TCCTACAGGTAAAAAAAACCTGATTCAGGGGGACATTGAAAGAAAGGCATGTCAAAAGCAGCCCAGAAACTGACAAATACCCTTAAATGTGTTTTTCTTATTTAATCAGTGAAATTGGGCATGGCAGAAAACTGACGTACAGGGAGGTTGTTGACATGGTATGGCTCCCTCCTCCTATGTTATGACATTCACATTTTGGAAAACAATATTAATAATAAGTCTCCAGGAGTTACAGTAAATTTTACAAGGTTCCCAAAGGGGAGGAAACTTGTCACTAAATTTAATAAAGGTCTTTCTAGCTGTTTATGTTCACCTTTGGCAAGTGTTTTCAATGCGATTAAATTTTAGAGAAAGGGAAAATCACAATATAGGTGTAAATGTTTGACAACTCTAAACCCACACACAAATGCAAGACATTATTTTAAAAGAGAGGAGAGAAGGTACAAGATTTGAAGCATTTTTAAAAAATTAAATTCAAGCTATTAGATATTTGTATAGATTTACTGAAGTTTTAACTTTTTCTCACTGAATAATATATTGGACCTAAAATTACACATATTTCTTCATTAACTTACAAGAAATAATGGCATGCATAGTCAAAAGAGTACTAATGTTTGAGTTGAGAGAGACTATCCAACAATATATCTAGGATTCTTTTGTACAGAGAATCAGGTTATTGGTTATCATCAAACACAGTGTTAGCCTAGATATCAACAAATAGGACATAAAAGAGAAAGTGTATTAATAAATATGAAAGTGTGTGTTGCATAAAGATTGTGATGCAGCTTTTAACCCTGAACATATACAATTGATAAAGGAAAGGAAAGTAGTATGTTGAAGTCAGTTCTAGCCTACAAAGATATGCTTTCATAAGGTGGAAATGGTGAAGAAAATACATGAGTTACAAATTTTCAGTATGTCCATGGTAAGAGAAAGGAGATGCCAAGGAAAAATAGATCATGGAGGAAGTGAATATGCAGCCATCCTCTACTACTGCAGTTTTGAAATGTATGTGGAAACCCCAGAGAAAAGAGGGAATAATAAGTGATTAGTTGTCTTGGTAAGTGGAGTGTAGAGGAAATGATGCTTGAACTAGAACTGGAAGATAAATAAAATTCAATAGGTAAAAAGCAAAGAAGGGCATTTTAGAAAGAGAAACAATATCTGTAAAGCCATGTTAGTGGAAATCTAAGTCGTTTCTTGTTGCTAATTCTCTCTGCTAATGAGAGGCAGGAAACAAAATGATACAGTTTGGAGACTGAAACAGAAAACAAATTTTAAAATGATCTGGGAGATAGTTCAGTGTCAAGAGAACTTAGTGCCTGATTGAATATGGGGATGAGAGGGAGAGAATGGAATAGAGGATGCCTAAGTTTTCAGATAAGGACAAAAGGGCTGATGACAATGTCACCAACGGAATACAGGAAAGATCAGATTTACTGCGGTGACTGATGGAACAAAAAGAACAGGATAACGAAAGCAATTTCTGTTTTCTTTTTTTTAAAGATTTAATAACACACTTTAATATAATTTCTTAAGCACTCTTTTTTATAAGGTATAGATACATAATCATAATTATCAATATATGTATGTCATTTAACAAAAGCAATATCTGATGATTGATGATTTGAGTTTGGAGCATAGAAGTGGAGATGTCAATTAA
>NW_012148297.1:904973-907771 GCF_000956105.1 Propithecus coquereli | reverse complement strand
TATATATACATAAAGCAATGCTATAAGCCTTAAAAAATAAGGAAATTCTGTCATTTGATACAGCATGGACAAAACTGGAGGACATTTTGCTCGGTGAAATAAGCCAGACACAGAAGGACAAATGCTGTATGAACTCAGTTGTATGTGGAATCTAATACAGTAGATCTCATAGTAACAGAAAGCAGTAAAGTGGTTACCAGAGTCTGGAGAAGGGGGAGAGATATGAAAAACGGAGATGTTGATCAAAGAGTACAAATGTTCAATGAGATTGGAGGAATGTTTTAGTGATCTATTGCATTGCATGGTGACCACAGTTAATAATAATGCATTGTACATTTGAAAAAGTGCTAGAAGAGTAGATTTTTAATATCTTCACCACAAAAAAATCAGTTGGTGAATTGATTGATATGTTAATTAGCTTGATTGAATCTTTCTACAATGTATTTATAGATCAAAAAATCACATTGTACCCCATAAATAAACACAATTATTATTTATCAACTGAAAATAAATTAATAAAAAGGAATGTCTTTCACAAAGGCCAGCTATCAGAGAGCATTCTATAAATTGTAGAAATGTATAAACATGTTTAAAAGAACAATTAGAAGTAATACAATACAATACAGCAGATATAAATTTTTTTTACTCCAAAGGCTATCTGCATTAGTGTTAATATTATTAGGCAGGGCAGGGCTAAAGTGTCTTAATCTATTCAGAATTTTGTCATTACTGCAGATGGCAGCTTCTTATTTAGAAGGATCAACTTCATTGCTATTCATGAGATTTCCAGTGTGATTATAGGAATATGAAATAAGGCTGAATATAATAAGAAAGTTTATAATAACTTATTATTAATTGCTCTTTACAGTCAAAAAAAGCTATCACAAATATATTGAATGACATGGAAACAGCCATAAATATATAGAGTGAAAAGTTAAGTGAATGTGCCTCATTCTTAAGCACTGAACTTTGGTGGAAGAACCCGCCACAGAGTTTTCTATATCAGCATACATTTGTAGCATTGATAATGGAGAAGACTGATGTATGACCACTAACGCTTCCTCAGATCAGTTTCAAAAATCATAGATTTATACAAGAATTGATCAAAAAGCACTTCTTAAATAAAAGTCAATATGAATATTGCTTTAGTCTTAAAAATCCATGTTCTAGTCCTTAAAAAGCCCTAAGATTTGTTTCTGTTAAGTAGAGGGAAAATTAAATTCGATTTAATGTCATTATACAGTAATATCACAAGTATAGTGATTTTAAACCAATATGCTTATTAGAATCTCATCTGATAACCCTTCAGTGAAATTGTAATCATTGTCATTATCTTACACTATTACCTTTCACTCTTCCAAGTGTTCTCTCTTTCTGATTCCTCCTGTCTGACTCTCAACTCCTAAGTGGATTCTTGCAATGAGGATAATAAAGACACTTCTCAAACGGGTGATGGCTTATTAATAGAAAAAAAGACCTTGTATAACTTGTCAGGGGTATTTCTTTGCTTCTCCAACTACTCAGGTCACTACCGACACTGTCTCCATGCTGATGATGCTGGCTGGCCGGTACCAGAAGAATTCTACCCAGTAGAGTGAAGATGCCTTTGCTCTTGGTCAGGTTCAATAGGTGAACTCTGTAGCTGAGAGCATCTTGTGGCATAAATATGTTTTTGGCATTTACTTTTACCCAGATCCTGTGTTGGAAGATCTCCTGAGGGCATCTGTGTTTTTCTTAAAGATACAGGCAGAGGTACATATCTTGTCACCTTGTGCATATACTTAGCATTGTTTTCCCAGGCAAATGCCTGGCATGTACCCAAAGTCCTCCTTAGCTAATGTTTTGTTCCTTTACATAGAAACATCAAGGATTGTTTTACTTTCTTTTCTTCTGCGAGCCTTGAGGGACTAAGATGGTGATGTCCCTCCAAGTTTAGCAAACCACTCACGCTCTAAAATCTCTAGATGAAAAGTATGTGAGCCCCTGTCCTTATGTTCAGGTATTGCTCCTGAATTCTAGGAGTATTTCTGTTAATCACTATTCTTCCAATCAGACATACAAACACGTTCAAAGAGGAAAAAGTTAAAAAAACAAAAAGCAAAACAAACAAAAACCCTCTAATATCAAGAAATTCTGCTATAGCCATTGTGGTGGATACTCTCAGAGGTAACTGCTATGATCCCTACCTCCTGGTGTCGAGGCACTTGTGAGATCCCTCCTCTTGAGTGTTGATGGGACCCTTGAATTGCTTCTAACCTATAGGATACGGCAAAGTTGAGGGGACGTACTGGTCATGTGCATGTGATTGTACACAAAATTATAATCCATTTTACAAGAGAATACTTTCTCCCTCACTAGCTTTGAAGAAGCAAACTGGGCTGTTGTCAGCATCCATACGGACATGTTCACATGACAAGGAACTGAGGACATTCTTTAACCAACAGCCGGGAAGAAAGAAAAATCTTTCCCCAGAAAGAAGCAGCCTTTTTGCAAAGTCAAGCCTCACGTAAGACTCCAGCTCTGATTGCAGCTTTGTGAGATTCTGAAGCAAAGGGCCAAACTAAGCCTGACCTGGAATCCTGACTCACAGAAATTGTGAGAGAATAAATGTGAATGATTTTAAGAACCTAAAGTTGTGATAATATTATTAGGAAACAATAAATCATTAAAACATTGACAAATGACTAATCTCTCTTTTCTAGCAAATTTTAGCTTTTTACTGATGAGTGAGAAATAAGGTTGGAGAAAAACTAGTTTTCAGTTGCATTGACCTAGTTTATCTCAAAGTGACTAGTTCC
>NW_012148297.1:902639-904878 GCF_000956105.1 Propithecus coquereli | reverse complement strand
CTATGTGGGAAAAATACTTTTTAAGTTGATGGCACTGCTTTAAAAATGCATTCAGACTCTGATAAAGAATGAAAATTTCCATTATTCCTATTACTTATTAATAAAGAAAATGTATGATACTAAAAGGAAGTACCAGACTATAAAATTTGAAGCTATTTGTTCTTGTTTTGTTTTCTTAGGATATAATATGGTGTAAGGGGAGTTGAGGAAGAAATTGTATGAGATCAAATTATGATAGGCCTTTTATATTCTGCTTCAAAGTTTCATTTTATTTGATATATGACAATCATTGATTAAATGTTTTTATTTGTGAAGGACTAAATCAATCATAAATTTTAGGGCCATAATCTGTGACCAATTTGGAAGGTAGGAGGAGCAAGCACAGAGAGGTACTAGAATTATTTCTTTTTATAATTGACACATAATAATTCTTACGAGATTATTTAGGTCAGTGAGAATAGAAAAAAGCGCTTATTTGTGATTCATTTCCACAAGAAAAGGAACACAACACGTGTACCTTTGACAGCACCTTGCTTTGCTATCTGGACTCTGCTTCTCTGAACCCCGGTAGAATGTTACAATTTATAATACATACAAAAATCAGGCCAACATTAATCTGCCTCATTATATTTGAATTGCATGCATATATAAAATTAAAAATGATATATTCGTTGATGTATGCATTATTTAAACTCCATTAACTTAACAATCGTGTTAATATGTGTTTGGTAATATTAACTTGTTTAATTTCTTAAGTACTTAGCAGCTATTTAGTTATGAACCTATATTTTTATTGAAAATACTTAAAGCAGGTCCTACAGGACTTATATTGAAATAAAACATGCAACAGTTTAAATATCTGTAAATTATAAATAACTGAACATCATTTCTTTTTAATATTATATATTTTTGAACATTTCAAAAATCTTTACTTTTTTGTTTCTAATTAGTATGAATTAATGAGGTTCTTGCTGTAAAATTTATTCCAGTTTTCTCATTAATCAGCACTCATTCTCGCCTTCTATGATGGTGTGGTTTGGTTGATTGAATATTATGTTCTCTGTGGTTTCTCCACTCACAGGTCAATTAACTCCTTTGCTTCAACTCCTCTGTTTGGAAAATGGCTCTCTTATTGCTTGTAATTCAGCTTTCTCACAGGAGTGCTGTGAAACATAATGAAGAAGGAAGTAGCACTCACAACTTGATATTCAACGAAACTGAGGATTCAGGGATTTATGATTTGCACCTGGTCCTGCTAGTTAAGAAACATTATAAATTAAATAACTTTTCCTGGACTCAAATTGACCTAGTATAAAATAATGGAATAAACTTTACTGTTATTTCTTGGAAAGAATTGGTTGCAAAACTACCACCTGTGAGAGAGGGGGGATAAAAAGAGAAATAATAGTAAAAGAATATTTAAATTGAGATACTTAATGAAGACAATTTTGGAGAGAAAGGTAAAAAGAAATAAGGAGAAGTTGAGAAGGAAAATCTGCAAATCCTATCCTCCAGGGCCGAGGACTCATTGTCCCTAAGCCAGTTGTAGGCACTGCAGTAAAACTTGAAACTAAGAAGTAAGATGTGAAAAGGACTGGAAGTGTGAATATTTAGGTGTTTGAAAGGTAGAAGAGGTAGAATAAGCAGAAAGCTTATGGTCCTAGTAATACCATAGCTACTTTTTTACTCTCCTCCTATGAAAGAGATAAAAAAGACAATGCATCGAGGAAAAAGCACCCACACAGGGAAAGCAGACAACTCACCAGAGCAACTACAGGCAATCCTTTGTCTGAAGACACTCAGAGGAAATGGCCTGATGGATTCTTGAGTGTCTCAAAAAGCATTAAGAATGCCTTTCAATATCTCTAATCATCAGGGAAATGCAAATTAAAACCAAATGAGATATCACATCGTATCTGTTAAAATAGCTATTGTCTAAAAGAATGATTGATAACAAATGTTGGTGAGAATGTGGAGAAAAGGGAACCCTTGTACACTGTTAGTGGAAATGTAAATTGGTGCAGACATTATGGAAAATAGTGTGGAGATTCCTCAAAAAACTAAAAATAGAATTGCCATAGGATCTAGCAATCCCACTTCTGGATACATATCCAAAAAAATTGAAATCGAGATGTGGAAGAGATATCTGTACTCCCATATTTATTTCAGTATTATTCACAATGGTCAAGATTTGGAAGCAACCTAAATACCTATCAATAGATGACTGGATAAAGAAAAT
>NW_012148297.1:889617-890666 GCF_000956105.1 Propithecus coquereli | reverse complement strand
TCTTAAGCAGAATGTTAAGAAATGCATAATGAAAACATTTATTCTATTTGAATTTATATTTGTGAAAAATGAAAAAATCCTAAATGGTCAAAGATAAGATTTGGTTAAATAATTGTGGTATACTCAAATAATGAAATGCTATAAAACTAATGTAAAATCATGCTGAAGTATTACATACAATAATGGAAAGATATCAGTATGTTGGTAAGATAAAAGAGATAACTATAAAATAGTGTCATACCATTATATAAAAAATGCATTTCAAACTTGAGGAAAATTTCTTCCAAGACTTTTAACATTTCTTATTTCTGGTTGGTAATATTACAACCACTGGGAAATTATTAATACAACTATTTGCTTGTCTGTGCTTTCCAATTTTTCTACTACACATGTCAGTTTGATAACTAGAAAAAAAGGTAATCAAATTTTCCTTCAAATAATAATATTATAAATTGTTAAAATGGTTCAGAAAATTATTAAAAGTGGTTCTGAGAAATAAATTGTATGTAATTCATTTTAAATAACAGCTATTTTGATTTGGTTGGGATAAACTTTAGAGCAAATAGTTGGAAATGATTAAGAAAATGCCATTGGTTTCTGTGTTTTGTCAGAATGTACAAATTAAAGGAGAAAATATCTGTAGTTGCACAGTGAATGAGTGGTTTAAAAGCTACTAGTTTTCAGTGGGATAAAGGAACGTTTTGATAAAAGTTTAGATTGCTCACTTTGCCCTAGCCACTGTGTGTGTGCTCCCGCCAACTCCGTATGGGAGTTCAACGTGGTGTGGGTGATGTGCAATATAACCGGTTTATAAAACTAAAATGACTTAGATAGGGTACAGGAAGAAAGCAATTGGTTTTCTTTCTCTAGTTTCTATCAGCCCGTGATCCTTGTTGAAAAATTATTCATACATCTCTCAATTAATTAACAGTCTAGTCCAATATAACAATCACATAACTATTTTTTATCTGTTTTATAACTTATTTCCTTTCCCATTTTAGGTTTACCTCAAGTCTGAGAAACCTGCAATAGGAAAGGTGAGTATGGTT
>NW_012148297.1:885779-887872 GCF_000956105.1 Propithecus coquereli | reverse complement strand
TAATTCTTTGGCTCGAGAAATATATAAACCAATAAATAAGTAAAATACGTAGAGTTACATTTTTTCTATAGCATATTTGAAGAATATGTGCAATGTTTTAGGCAATAAAAAAAGTGAAAATCTTTACCTAAAAAACTGAAGTTATAGTGATTTTGCAAACATATCTATTGAATGAGACAAGCACTCAGAAACCAATTTAAATTTCCACAAGAGAGTAAGTTTTAGTAACTTACATGTTCCTCAGAGGGAAAAAGTCAATTTGAAGAGCTTTAAGTTTCTCTCCTGAGGTAAAAGAAGAGTGATTAATTTAATGTGGGGCTTATCATTTTAAGCATTTAACCCAAATTGATGCTTACTCTTAACAAATATTGTCCTTGGCATTAATATTAGGTTATTAAGTATGAAATGTCCAATTTCCTTAAGTGTTAAGTTTGACAGTGAATATCTCTGATATTTCACTTTGATGCTTCTTGTTTTATTTTTAAGATGAAGATACATCCTCAGTCTTCCAAACACACATTTTGGCTTGTGATTATCTGTCAAATTTTTTTACAGCAATTTTTGTGAAACCATGGATAAGTCAAAAATTCGTGACTTATATTTTCCAATATAAGTTCTGTTGTGGAACGAATGCCATGCAAACAGCTAGAAATATCAATGAAGTATTTGGAAAGGATGTGGCTAATGAAAGCACAGTACATCGATGGTTTGAGAAGTTCTGTTACAGTGATTTTAACCTTGAAAATGAGCTACATGGGCAACCTGAGACCAAGGGAGATAATGATGAGCTGAAAGCTGTAGTAGAAGTGAATCCAACTCAACCTTTGCATGAATTAGCAGCGAGGTTCGATGTTACTATTCCAACAATATTGGGCTATTTGAAACAAATTGGAAAGGCAAAGAACCTGGATAGATGGGTACCACATGCATTAAATGAGCATCAGAAGAGAAATCATCTCAAAGTTTGCCTTCCTTTGCTGTCACGACATAAACATGAACCATTTCTACAACATATTGTTACATGTGATGAAAAATGGATTCTTTTTGACATTTGTAAGTGTTTGACACAATGGTTGAATAAAGATGAAGTGCTGAAACACAGTCCCAAACTGAATATTCATCCAAAAAGCTACTGGTGTCTGTTTAGTGGTCCAGCGCTGGTATTATCCACTACAGCTTCATGAAACATGTTCAATTACAGTGAATGTCTACTGCAGCCATTTGGACAAAATGACGAGGATGCTTGCGATTAAGCAGCTGAGATTGGTCAATAGAGACAGGCCAATCTTCTTGCAAGACAACTCTGGACCACATGTTGCAAAAACAACACTATGCAAACTACAGAGGCTAGACTTGGAAACTCTGTCATCCACTGTACTCACCAGACCTTGCACCAACTGACTACCACTTCTTACAGGCTTTGGACCACTTCTTGCAAGGAAAAATATCCTATTCTCAACAAGCTGTGGAAAATGCCTTTCGCTATTTCATCACCACTCGCTCTTCAGGCTTTTTTGCTGCTGGCATAAACAAGCTACCATTAAGATGGCAAAACTGTGTTGATAGCTTAGGAGGATACTTTGACTAATTGTACTGCTTCTAGTCTGAGATATAATAAACTAAACTTTTGATCCATAATTGGACATTTCATATCTATTGACCTATACAGAAAGTATTGTTTTACTGAAGCATTCATTTCCAACTGAAAGTTTTCTTAGAAATATACTTCTAGTCCTTTTGTTAAAAATAAAATAACTTCCCATATGATTCCCTTTATGAGGTGGAATCTTTCCATTGCATTGGGAAGGAAAGAGGTATAAATAATCAAGTCAATATTCTAGTGGGGCTATAAACAGAGGTAACCTTAGGTAGAAAACTAGTCTTCTTTACTAAGCCTTGTCCTCTCCATATTCTAATTAGACTCTAGTCCCTACCTAACCACCATTGTGACCCAAAGTACTCTTTGACCACTTCTGATACATTTTATCACAGTTCAACCTGCTATTCATCTCCTACTTACAGCCAAGTAAGTTTTAAATACCCTAAAAATATTTTTAAAGTGATTAAAATTTCAATATCTTTGGGAATTGGTG
>NW_012148297.1:871667-872674 GCF_000956105.1 Propithecus coquereli | reverse complement strand
CATTTTGAATTCATGCTATTAATGCTAAAATAAAGCAAATCTAATTATTTGTAACAAAAAATATCTGACTCACAAAATGTCAAAAGTGATTTTGCAAAATAAATAATGCTTTATTTCATAACAGACACCAAAAATACTTGTGCACTTTTCTGTAGCATCAGGTTTCATCAGCAAAATTAAGGTTTAAAGCTTTTCTTCCCCTAAATTTTTTTTTTTTTTTTTGAGACAGGATCCCCCTTTTGCTTTATCACCCTGGCTACAGTGCAGTGGCATCATCATAGCTTACTGCAACCTCGAACTCCTGGGCTCAAGCCATCCTCCTGCCTCAGTCTCCCAAGTAGCTGGGACTACAGGTGTTCACCACTACACCCAGCTCTCTTCTTCTAAAGCTGAAGTTTTTAGAAATTGACGTGTCAATGTTGTATTTAATATTGATTACAATATAACCAGAATTCTCTCCATTACTTGTGTGATTTGTTTCTGTCAGGGAAGGAAGTTTTTATTCATTTAGTAAATATTTTCCCAAAAAGCTATTCTGTGTTGTTCTGAGTATTGCCAGTAAAGCAGTGAATAAGGTAAGAATATTACCTTACATCTAAGGAGAAGATAGACAATAGAAAAATTACTCAATTAACATAAAGTATCATATTAGAAAGTCTCAAGTACTATAAAACTTAAGTGGGCTTAAGAGAAAATAGGAGGTAAATAATTAAAGGTGGTTTGTGTATACCAATTTAGAGAAATTTTTCTATAAACAGCTATGGAGAAAATGAGTGATAGTGAAGAGGTGCAAAGGCTTATAGAACAATTTTTTTTTCTTTTTATTGGAACATATCTCAGTATGTTTCTAGGAACACTTTAAGTACAGGAAAAAATGATACGGGAGAGAGTGTTAATTGAGAGATCAATATTCTTGTGTTGACAATAGAGAATGGATCCAAAGTTTAAGTGAAGGGGTTGGACGTGGTCAGGTGATAGCAACGTTATGAAATGCACACAACCTTTGT
>NW_012148297.1:866558-867457 GCF_000956105.1 Propithecus coquereli | reverse complement strand
ATACACAGAATCTATCCAATCTATCCAGAATCTATCCTGATTTCAGGAGTATGTACAGTAATATCTAATGATAGTAACCTCAATATCTTCCTAGGCACTTGATTCCCTCTTTGGTTATTTCAAAGAGTTAGAAAGTTATATAACAATAAGAAAATTCTAATCTCTGTTCCTTTATAAACAGCCTTTCAGATATTTAAATATAGTTATAATACACTCAACTACACTCAATATAGAAAATTTAGAAATACATAAAACATTGAATTCCACCTCTATTATATGAGAAAAAAGGCAGGGTATATATCATAATGGAATTTATAAGAAACCATGAAAATAAAAAAAATTATTGACACAAGTGCTTATGAGAAGGCTGAAGACTGAATTAGTTATTGCTATATATTATAAAGACTTAAAAAATTAGAAGACTAGTAATATTAAATATATGTTATAGATATTAAAAGAATAAAATCATGCAGGATTCAGTTAATGAACATTCAAATTTAGTATATTAATAAATACTGTGTATCTTTTAATTATGAAAATGAATTTTGCGGAAAAAGCAAGATGTTCTATGATATTGTGTTTCTTATAAAAATGTATGTTGCACTAGCCTGTCAGATATAGTTTTTGCCTTCATGCTGTAATCATTACATTCTTGTTTTATAAGTCTATTATAGGAAATTGAACTTGGAGGAAATTTAATCTATTTACTCAAGCTATAATGTATATGCCATCTTTAGGATGACTAACATACTATCTAAAACATCATTAAAGTGTAACTGTAATTCCATTGGTATATAAGTGACGTAAATTCACTTTTGTTTTTACTCCCTCTCAAAATTCTGTGGAGAAAATTAAATTGGCAATTTTTGCAGATTTACTTTAAGCACAAAAGCAATTAT
>NW_012148297.1:865227-866508 GCF_000956105.1 Propithecus coquereli | reverse complement strand
CTTGAGTTTTCTTTTCTTTCTTTCTTTTTTTTTTTTTTTTAAGTCAACTGCAAATAATGGTATCAACTGAGAATAAAGAGTGAGAAAGGTTGGAAGGTTAAAGAAAGGAGAAAAGTATGATGTTGTTCAACTGGACCATGGGAGGATACATTGTCTAAATTTAAATTTAACTTTATCTATGTGGAATTTGTCCCAAGCATTATAGTTAGATCTTGAAATGATGCAAGGATAGGATATTTTGCAGTGGCTTAGAAAGCTTAATGCCCAGGATCTGGTCTGTGCCTTTCAATATCTGAATCAAGTATCCTCTGAAAAGTTACCTCAGTTCAGTGAACCTCAACCTCCTTAATTATTATCACGAGGATAATATGTCCTGAGTACTTACTGTATACCAGGTCATTGAGTTTAATATGTATTATCTTGTCAAATACTCAAACTATATGTTTCAATATTATTGTCTATCTTACAGATTACCACTGAATTTTAGAGATGGTAAGGGACTGATTCAATGAGACTTAGCTAAGAAGTATCATAGTTTGGAATATTACCCTGATGATATGACTCTGGAAGCAGAATTCTTAACCACAAGTGACTCCTGACTGCATTTCATTCTCACAAGAAAGTTAAAAAATAAAGCACAACTGAAAAAATGACCATTGATTTAAAGGCATAAATATCATTGGTAATTTTGAGAAAGAGTTGGCAAATTTTTTCCATATAGATCCAGATAGTAAACGTTTTAGACTCCATGTATCATGTTATCATATCATCTCAGCTGCAGCTATGCAACTCTGCCACTGTAGCACAGGCCGAATAAATGGGCATGGCTGTATTTCAATAAATCATTATAAAGAAAATACCAGAAAGTAATTTCATCTATGGACCAAGATCTGCTTTCCACTACACTAAATAAACATTTTTGGTGAATTAACCGAAATGAGAGCCATAGTGGAATTTCTGAAGATGAAATTTACAAGTTTAATAAGCACCTACTTGCATGTATTATGTGCCAACCACTAGTCTCAAAGAAGATCTTATAGTTGAGTAAGAATGACACAAAAGATTGACTCCATTTTAATACACTAAGAGTGTATTAAAATGAGAACAAAAAATAGGAGATACTGGCCGAGCACGGTAGTTCATGCCTGCCTGTAATCCTAGCACTCTGGGAGGCCGAGGCGGGAGGATCGCTTGAGGTCAGGAGTTCAAGACCAGACTGAGCAAGAGCGAGACCCCATCTCTACTAAAAGTAGTAAAAATTAGCCGGGCATGGTGGTACAT
>NW_012148297.1:864731-865177 GCF_000956105.1 Propithecus coquereli | reverse complement strand
AGTAAATAAATACACTGTATGGTATCTTATTAATAATTCCTTAAAATTAATATCTGTTTATCAGCTGCCAAAAAAAACAGTTTAGTAAATAACAGTGTTCGTTTTTGGTGGTAAGTGAATATATTTATTGCGTAGGGAGATCTCATAAAAAACACCGTCCTGCTATAACTTGTACAATCATCACATCATAGTTTACATAAAAATATTGTCTTTATTCTCCAACTCAAGTTGTAAATGTTTGGTAGACACCTGCCTGGTCTCTATCTAAGGAAAATCAAGTCCGTATGTTTAATAAGGAATGAAGAATTAATTGGGTATATACCATACTGTCTAAATTCTAATAACACTATTAACTAGTCTAGTGATACAATTTCACTATTTTCCACTTTAATGTCAAACACAACTTTTTATTCTAAGCTGTCTGAAATACTTTTCATTGAATGATA
>NW_012148297.1:864213-864586 GCF_000956105.1 Propithecus coquereli | reverse complement strand
AGAACTAGAAATCAGGTAGAATAATTTTTAGGTTCCTAAAGAATAGATGAATTATATACAATTGTATAATTCTCTTTGAACAAGCCTAAGTATAAATTTATTGTGTTGGACATTTATTTTAAGTGATAAAAATGAATTTGGAGGATGTGGGTTATCATATATCTATAAGAGCCCTCATTTTCCTCAGTCTCAGTGGATCAGCACTCAAAAAAATATGTACAAAAGTGACATAAAATATGGTGACCTACATTTCTTCTGAAAGGTCTTAAAATGAGTTTATTTTTTCTGATTTCAATAATTCAACTATCATTTTAAATGGCCTTTATTGGCATTAATAGCACACATGATAGGTTCTGCAGAATAAAGCTTATAG
>NW_012148297.1:852296-852567 GCF_000956105.1 Propithecus coquereli | reverse complement strand
TCTGTCTCTCTGGGGAACCCTGTTACAACATAAAAGTGAGATCTGCAGTATTTGTCTTTTTGTGTCTGGCTTATTTCACTTAGCGTAATGCCTTACAGGTTCATTATGAAAAGACGATACATAATGATTATGAGGATATGATTTCTTGATAGAGGTTGAGTCAGTAGGAGTTTCTCATTTTTTATCACATTGTTAGCTCTTTGGTGCATGACATTTTGTTCTTCAAAATTAATGCTTAGCAATATTAATCAAAGACCCCTCAAGCCAAAGT
>NW_012148297.1:851219-852026 GCF_000956105.1 Propithecus coquereli | reverse complement strand
TGTGTATATGTGTGCACACTTGTGAATTAATAAAATAAAATTAACATAGGTATCCCTTAGGCTTTAGTGTTAGACAAGAAATTACAAGACACATTTAGGTACATATGGCATGGCCTCTGTGAGAGTAGGTATTGATTCTTTCTAAAGAAGTTATGAAGAATTGAGTTATGAATCTAATACAAAAAAATAAATGTTAACTCAGACCTATTAAGGTAATAAATAAAGAAAATTAAATATACGTATTATATGAGCCTTATGCTATTAATAATTATTAGTTATTTAAACTAAGAATTAATGATTCTCAAAGTTATGGTATAGAATTAACTAATGGAATATTTGTCTTATAAAATATGGCTTCTAAGAAATAAAAGCAAATGTATTTAATAAAAAGAAGAAACAAGCCAATGATTTAGTGGCTTATTTTAAGTCATGTGGAAGATTATCAGCAGAAAGTGGTCTCTTGATTCTAAGAATAATGCTCTTTCATAACAAGACAATCTAGAATCCACAGGATTTTAAGCCTGGTTTGTAAATCTTCATTGCAGTGACTAGCAGAATAATTGAATAGAGATAATGTTCAATGAAGATTTGGTTATTTATTTAATTGAAGAAATGAGTATCTCAAGTTATCCACATATACTAGATAGTGGAAAATCCTGTATATATACATGCGTGATTGTACATGTATAATGCTTCATTCTTTACTCAAAAGGTAAGTAATTTTATACTTTGGGATATTATGCAGGTTTTAGGTCAGAGAAAACTGGGATTGGATTGTCCCTTTGATATTTTCTAATATATGTATTA
>NW_012148297.1:849312-851169 GCF_000956105.1 Propithecus coquereli | reverse complement strand
CTTGATGGTGACTCTTTAAGAGGTTGCTACCTTTATGTAAATGTATAAGAGACACAAATGTGTCTCCACGGTCAGACTTAATTGACTTTTATCATCAGAAATTCAGTTCTTTCTAATGTATGTCTTTCTTCCAATGTCCCATTAATGATGTCTATCTAGCTTGTGTTTTGTGGAATGCAAAAGTTTGTTGATTTAGCTTACAGTTACGCTGTTGTGACCCAGTCACTATTTTTTGGGAGACAAAGTTCAAACTTTCTCAATATTATAAGATGCAATAATAACTGTGTGAATGTCACCAAACAATTGGAATGAATAATTCAAATTTCTCTCAAGTGAGAATTATACATATTAAAAGGAAAAAATAGATATTTTCTCATTACCAAGATAATAAGGATTATGTGAAAATCGACGTCGTTTCTAATTCTTATTAATTCAATCATACAAATTAATAATGACAAGTCTTTTCTAATTTTTTTAACATCTGAGACACTCTTCTAAATTTTTTCTATGCACTGATTCATAGTAACCTCATAACACCTTAGACAACAGGGACAATTGTTATCCTTATTTCTGTATGATAAAACTGAGTCACAGAACAGCTCAGGTTGTTGTTCACAATCACACAATGGATGGAGCAGGAATGTAAGTCAGGCATTCTGGTTGCTGAGCAAGGGCACTTAACCATTGTGATAAATTTTCTCTCCTTATTGATGCATTGCAAAGTGTGATTCTGTGTGAAGATGCTCTGACATTCATACTGTGCAAACCAAAGAAAGGTTACGTTTTATATGAAAGAGTAGTTTTATTTCATTCATTCTCATTTTTATTATCCACATAGCAATTGGATATTTTGATTCTTGATCTTCTTTTATGTGTGGAGTTGATGCACTTTTTGATCATAATAAGGCTGGATAGGAAGATTTTAACTAGTTATCATAAGGAATATGCATAATCATTCTTATGTATGCGTGGTTGAATGTAACTGTAAAGTAATTTTGCAAATTATATTCCTTGAATTTACATAATTCTCCTTGTCCTTTTTCTTTATTGCTCTTTTCAGTGAATCATAAAGTCAGGTATGGTGACTGAATTTTTCTTTAGATAATATTAAATATTTGTAGTTGAAAAAATTTATTTCACAGTGTGAAAAGATAAGTGAACTGAGAAGGAAGTTATTTAAGAAAATTTTGCATGTCATTATGGACAAACATTTTTGATGATGCTGTTTTTATCTCTGTC
This sequence comes from Propithecus coquereli, assembly GCF_000956105.1. Taxonomy (NCBI): domain Eukaryota; kingdom Metazoa; phylum Chordata; class Mammalia; order Primates; family Indriidae; genus Propithecus; species Propithecus coquereli. The sequence continues at coordinate 849,930 of NW_012148297.1, read as the reverse complement.
AAGATCAGGGACTTACATTTGTTTTATAGATTTCATGATCAAGATTAATACAGAGATATGAACTGCTAATTCTTGGTCTCCTTTAGGATGAGATACTTATAAACTCATCCTGCTTAAAATTTCCTCACTAATTTGTATGGAATTCTTTCTAGTGAGCCTTAATTTATTATCTAGACATTTAAAAATATCTTGTATTTTTTTTTCCTAATGAAGAATGAGAAGCATAGATAATTTAAGCCTTCAAGTTAGATATAATTATTGCTTCTCCCTTTCAGTAATAAATAAAATCAGTTTCATTTTGAGGACAACAAAGAACAGATTTAACTCCAGTCAAATGTGCCAGCATCTGGAATTTCAGTCAAATGTGCCAGCCTCTAGAATCTACTGATTTGATTGTTATATCTCTGACAGCAGAAACTAGTTATAAATTTAGCAACCAAAATTAAACTAAAGCTATCCTATGACTCCTATCTAGGTCCAAACTCAAAGCTTTGGTTCGAATGCCTGTCACATGTAAAAATGCTTAGGTATATTGTTGATAAATAAAAAATTGAGAGACATCACTATTTTTTAGAAATAAATTCAATATTATGCTGATGAAGCTTTTTATTACATGAA
>NW_012148297.1:841218-842321 GCF_000956105.1 Propithecus coquereli | reverse complement strand
TGAAATAACTACCTAATTGTCCTTTGCTAACAAGTATCATTTATTCTTGCCAGTAACATAACTCCCTTCTCTGCTTGGTTCAGAAGAATGAGCAGTTCAAAAATGAACAGAAGTTTGAATCAACTTCTGATTTAATGAAATCTAGATCATTTCCCCTAGAGAATATTACCTTGGGCCTAAAGAGCTGTACTTCCTCTGAGTCCAAGCTACCAGAGATGGGAAATGAAACTCACATAAGGGATTAATGTATGTCAGTGAGAAGGAATAGTCAAAACTCCAACCCATTAATTCTGTACCTGGATTAAATGGTATGTTTTTGAAAATATTTGTAAAATTTTCTAGGACAGTGGTCTAACCTCAATGGCTGTGATTGTCCAGCCCTGCTATAACTGAGCCCGCAGAATAAGCCACTTGATTCCAATTGATGAGGAACTTGGGAAGGCCAAGAAATCGAATGGGTAGGAGCCAATTACCATATTTTTTTCACTGTACATTTAATTACTTAGAGGTAATATGTTTAGTACTTTGGCAATAAATAAAATATTCTGTGTGTGCCTGAGTGGTAATGCTGATAAAAACACTATGGATAGGAAGGCCCAAACATAGTCAAAAGATAAGAGCAGTATGCATCAATGTGGCATATATTGCCAACGAAATCCAGAAATACCTCCAAGCATTCTACTTTTCTTCATATTTGGAAGTAAAATGTCACCACATGTCTCTCACTTTACAGAGGTTATCTCAATATACCCAAAACTACTGCACCTAGCAATGTACTGGTGTTGCAGTTCCCTGCATGCTCTTCAGGTTTATTACCTATTCTCTAGTACTCATATATCTTACTAAGGCATATAAGATCCATGTTATTTCTTTTCTTTATCACAAGATCCAACTAGAGTGATGCCATCAAGGAAATAAACCAATATGATGCAATAGGTTGGTTTGTGATATTAAGACAATCAAAGTTCCTGAGACTATCTGATAGCTGAATGCTGGAGAGTTGACATTGTCCTGAGGTGAGACATTAAAGCTATACTCTTGTAACTGGTTGCTGAAGGAGAATTGTTTCTGGTTATTGACTGGGATTTAAAAGAAATAACCTT
>NW_012148297.1:838241-839443 GCF_000956105.1 Propithecus coquereli | reverse complement strand
TCAAATTTTATATTTTTGTATTCTAAAACCCTTAGTCTCCATTTGTATGTAAGTACCACAGGCACCTATTGATATAAAATTGTCATAATCTTGCCTATATTGAAGGAGGTGCCTTCTATCACCTCCTGAAGCAAAACTTTTACTTCTTGATTTTATTTATACTATGATCTGAATCTCTTTATGAGTCTAAATGCAATGAGTGGCATTGAAAATCAGTATCCCCTATGAAGGCAGCTGTCATTGATGAAGTCTCTGAAGTTTTTATGTTAGGGATGGCTGATTTCCTCACTAAAGAGAAATGAGCTGCTTCCTCTGGCAACAAAGTTTCAAGGATATTTGTAGGATTAAATTCCTAGACATTCTTATAACTGCCCAAAGATACGTGGTGCATCCCAAGTCTCATCATCCTGATCTATCCCAACATAGTTCTGAGCTTAGCCTAGGAAATATGGCTGTGTTGCATGTTTAACTGTTATTGCAACTCTGAAAACCTTACAATGAAATCTAACTCAACTTTGTGTAACCTGTGCCTAATTGATCAAAGTAATTAGTTTAAGACGTCCTTAGAGGTTTTCTGATTCTCCAGCCATGCCTTGTGTTTGGAATCCATGGACTTAACTATATACTTTTAGTAAGCATCGTAGAGCACAAAGCAGCAGCCATTCTATCACCTACAATATTTGTAATCACTCTTGTTGCCATAATGACTAAATGCTTTAGCTCTGGGGTCACCGAACCATGGCACATGAACCAAATTTAACCTCCTGACTGGGTAGATACATTTTCTTGGACATAATGACACCCATTTGATTACATTAGTTTGCTTCAGCTCAAAAAGGGCAGAGTTGAATAGTTGCAACAGAAAACTTTTGGCTAGAAAAATTTAAAATATTTACTATTTGGGCCCTTAAGGGAAAGTTTGCCAACAACTGCTCTAATCACTGGAACTCCTGATACTTTTTCCTCCTGGACACTTCATTTCATTCCACTGCTGGTGCTAATTTGAGTTATTATAATACCACTACATGCCATTACTTACCAGTGATGAATTTTCCTCAGAACAAAAGGGTATACAAATATTTATCAAATATTTGAATCATCTATTCCCAGAATCCTACTTAGAGAATCTATTTCTTGGGTCACTCCTGGTATCAATTATTGTATCATGCAGGTTTCTGGCACTTAAGAGATGGAAAATTTAT
>NW_012148297.1:834748-835825 GCF_000956105.1 Propithecus coquereli | reverse complement strand
AAATGTGGTTATGTTATACATCATTTTAATGTGCATTTCTTGATTTATTTTTTTTACTAATGACTTATTATTTGCTGTTTATTTTATATTTATTTTAGACTATGGAAATAATGTTAGACAAAAAGCAAATTTGAGTGATATTCTTATTTGCATTCAAAATGGGTCGTAAAGCAGAGGAGACAACTTGCAACATCAACAATGCATTTGGCCCAGGAACTGCTAATGAATGCACAGTGCAGTGGTAGTTCAGGAAGTTTTGCAAAGGAGACGACAGCCTTGAAGTTTAGGAGTTCAGTAGCCAGTCATCGGAAGTTAATAACGACCAGTTGAGAGTAATCATAGAAGCTGATCCTCTTACAACTACAGGAGAAGCTGATGAAGAACTCGAGGTTCACCATTCTACAGTTGTTAGGCATTTGAAGCAAATTGGAAAGGTGAAAAAGCTTGATAAGTGGGTGCCTCATGATCTGACTGAAAATCCAAAAAATCATTGTTTTGAAGTGTTGTCTTCTTTTCTTATACACAACAACAACAAACCATTTCTCAATCAGATTGTGATGTGCCACAGAAAGTGGATTTTATACAACCAGCGATGCCCAGCTCAGTGGCTGGACTGAGAAGAAGCTCCAAAGCACTTCCAAAAGTCAAACTTGCACCAAAAAAAGGTCATGGATCCAGCAATCCCACTGCTGGGCATCTACTCAAAGGAAAAAAAGACATTCTATAATAAAGACATCTGCACTCGAATGTTTATAGCAGCACAATTCACAATTGCAAAGATGTAGAAACAACCCAACTGCTCATCAAAACATGGCTGGATTGATAAAATGTAATATATGTATATATACCATGGAGTACTACTCAGGAACAAAAAGCAATGGTGATCTAGCAGCTCTTGTATTATCCTGGATGGAGCTGGAGCTCATTCTACTAAGTGAAGTATCACCATGGAAAAAGAAGCACCACATGTATTCACCATTAAATTGGTACTAATTGATCAACACTTATGTGCACATATGGAAGTAACATTCATTGTGGGAAGGGGAAGGGAGGGATGGGTAAATTCACACCTAATGG
>NW_012148297.1:832569-833078 GCF_000956105.1 Propithecus coquereli | reverse complement strand
AGGAACTCTTGGTAGATGAGTAGCATAAACACTTAATTTCACATAATACGAAGAAATTACATAAACTGTATAATAAATACCATAGATAAAAAATGTATTAATTTTTAAAATATGTATATATTGTAGAAGGAGTTGAGAGTAGAGGGAGAAAGATAACTTGCTAAACTATTGAACAACTTGTTGGAAAGCTATTTAGTGAAGCTGTACTCTATATCCAAAGAGGGATTTTATTCCACATAAAATATTAGGAAAATTAGAAAGCTAAGAATGAAAGCAAAATAAAGACATACTTTGTAAGTCTTAGAAGCATTATTTTCAAGAATCTGAGCTAAATATTCTTTATCTTGATGTATATTTTAACACTATATTTCCTTCTAAGTTGAAAGGGGAAACATTCTTATTCAAATAGTTATTATTTCTAACAAAAGAAGTGTGGGCATTTTTTTGTAGAGAGATTATACTTTTTATCCCAGAAATAAATCTAATGAAAATTTTGATATGTGGTTGCC
>NW_012148297.1:820835-822114 GCF_000956105.1 Propithecus coquereli | reverse complement strand
TTTCAGTATAACAAAAACAACTAACAAAATTTTCTATAAATTATTTATTATGAAATGACACATTTATGATTTGCTTTCATTGAATTATTTGCCCATTAACATAAAATTTTACTTTTAATACTAGACAGATGCAATAATTTGAAACAAAATATGTTATATTGCACTTACAATAACTCTCTACTATAAAATACATAAAATTGTGAAATAAGTTAATACACATAAGCCAATTTATAAATTATTCAAATCAGCAAATCAGTTCATGTAGAAAAAGCTTCCATTCAGTGAAAAAATGTAATGGATTTTTCTAGCTGTGGACTGTTTTCCTCATCTAGAAAAATAGCCCAATACTTTTTAAAACTAATCTTCATTTATGAAAGTATTATGTTGGTTCTGGGTCTCCAAAGGATGTTTCAGAGACGAAAACTATGTTTTAAACATCACCTTGGGGTCATGATAAACTGGTTTATAAACCCCAAATACTGTTATTTTTATCATTTTAAATTGACTGATACAAGACCCATTTTTATATTGAAATTTTATATGTAACTTACTATCATTCTAAGTACTTTATCACCAATTTTATTTCCAAATGATTCTTTTTTTTTCTCAATGGATTTATTCCAGTTTCTTCTATCATATTTTTAAGCAAAACCATGCAATATATGTTTTTATTTTTTTATTCAAGACAGAATTTACTTCCTGATGTTATCTTTTCTTGAACTATTTTCATATTTACTATAGATAGTAGCTCCTATCTAAATATAATCTATAAATTTATTAAAAACTTCTTACCTTGTGTTGAATAAATAAATCGAGATCAACAAAACTTGCTACTATGATATTCTTTTGTGAATCCCTTTGCCCCCCCCGAAGGTTTTCATTTTTCATTAATTTTGTGAAAGCTTTTTTTAAATAAGATTTTCTTTTTCCATGCCTCCATACTGTATATTATTTAATGGAATTGTATTAACTCCTCAAGTTGTTATTCATGCCACTTATGAGGTGGATGGGCTTGGAAAGCAATTCTTATTTCCTTGGCATCAATGTTGATTTTTCTGTTTAAAAAATAACAAAATTTAGACTGGATGTGTAGTACAGCCCTTTCCCAATCATTGACACTTTAACCTATTTTCCGCCATCTCCTTAGGCTCATTATTTTTGTCCAGATACGTTGTTACTCATAAAATAACTAGTTTTAGAAATGACTTCTCCTTTAGAAGTATTTCCATATATTTCTAATAGTTTTATAATACTGTAATTCATTAAATCTCCAGTTTAA
>NW_012148297.1:818492-820785 GCF_000956105.1 Propithecus coquereli | reverse complement strand
GGTATCCCTGTCATGAGGTTTGACTTCTAAGTTGTCCAAATGGGTTTCCTATAAGAGAAAACAATCACGCTAAAGAAAGTTTTTCTTTACCTTTTTGTCATGGGCCTCAGAAACAAAAATTTTATGCTTTATCATGATAATTTGATAATTCCTATATTATTCTTATTAGGTTTTTGATTACTTGGGAAAACCGAGCTTTAAAAAGTCAAGCTTTTTCCTGCGTTGTCTTTAAAGTCTCCTGATTATCACACTTGGTTAAGTGAATTGCTATTATTTTACAATAATCAGTAATTCTGTTTGGATCAAATGTTTTGAGACTTTTATTATCTTTGACAAATGTCCACAAAATTTAGATAACATGAATGTTTAGCTACCCGTAAGCTTCTATTTTCCTGTCATTGTCAGAACTAGGCAGGATTTATAATCTTTTTGTTTAGAATGTTATTTGTTCATTCTGATACAAGAGTCTCTAAATCCTTAGCTCAAATGGAGGCAAGAGGATTGCTTGAGGCCAGCAGTTCAAGACCAGCCTGAGCAAGAGCAAGAAGCTGTCTCTGCAAAAAATAGAAAAATTAATCGGGCACGGTGGTACATGCCTGTAGTCCCAGCTACTCAGGAGGCTGCGGCAGGAGGATCACCTGAGCCCAGGAGTTTGAGGTTGCAGTGAGCTATGATGACACCATGGCACTCTAGCTCAGGTGACAGAGTGAGACTTCATCTCAAAAGAAAAAACAAACAAATAAAAAATAAAAACCCCAAAACCCCGCAAATGCTTATGTATAGCAAATTCCTACAAGTATGACAGTGGCTTGATGCTTTTAGATAAGTTAATTTTATAACCTTGCTTTTGAAATATGTTTTTTTGCTCTTATGTTACTTAAAAGGATTTAAAGGTTGACAAATGCCTGCCCACTTCCATTTCCATCTGGCCTAGAATATTTAATTGGCTATAAGTCTTTTGACTTTAAATCCCTTGGCCACAGGGTCCCACCAACGGACAGGATGGAACTAGGGCAAATAGCCGCACTATCTCACCAATGATGGGACAAAATGAAAGTTGGGCTATCGATGCTGTCTCTGGAAAATCTTGGATAAAAGAGGGGAAATGTAAATTAAAATATAAATCTTGGCATTTTCTTCCCTGCTGACTAAATAGACCCCCTCTTGGCTGAGGAAACTCCCAGAGAGGCCCTTAAAACTGAATTTCTGTTTGTGAGGGGAAGGAAGGTTGGACATGCCTCATTATACCCCTATTCTACCAATTAAAAAAAAATTTTTTTTAACCCTGGAACCCAGGAATACCAGTTTTTGCAAGATTTAAGGAAAAAACCTTAAAACTGAGTTCCTGGCTATGAAGGGAAGGGAGGTCAGACACTTATATTCCATTCATGTAGGTCAAAAAAAAAAAAAACTCTGGAACCCAGGAATATTGGTTTTTTCAAATTCTAAGAGCAATAACCCAAATAGTGCAGAATATTCATCCTGTAATACCTAATCTTTACACCCTCTGTACCATTTTATCAAGAAATGTTTATTGGTTTTCATAAACCTATTTGGAAGAGACAGAGGTAACTTACCTCTAAAAACAAGAAAATTAAATATGGACCACAAATTCTTGAGTTATTAAAAGCAGTTTTACATCCCAGGGAGGCAGCCATCTTGTGCTGCAGAAAACATCAGTGAACTGTCTATGGTAGAGTTGAGGACCAAAAGAGCAGCCCAGCAATTGTCCAACCAATTGTCCTTAACCCCCCTCCCTCCAATTGGATAGCCAAGGGACCTCTATCTGTACAATGTATGTCAGCAAATGGTGTTTCCCCAGGGTCAGGGAAACTGATAACATGCCAGCTCCCAGAGGGACAGGCAAACAGGAGCATATACTGTTGGTGCAAACCTCTGAGTATATTTTTTGTGGGGAGGGGTAAAAAGAAAATCTATGGGCCTATGATTGTCTAAACAGCTGGACAATGGGAGATATTTGCTTGTTGGAAATCCTTACCACCCACTTTTTGGTCCCCAATAGGTCAAAATTTGCTCATTGAACTAGCTCCCTAAAACTGTTTTCATGAGTGACTAGGGGAATTTTGGATGAAAATTGCATCTGAGGGACACTAGGCCAATATTTCCTGGGAGGAATCATAGAGGGGGATGGGTACTGCTTTCAGATACTTTAATACCTTAGTGGGGAGAGGGTTGCAACTCAAAAACATGTACTAAAAAGTTTTGGTTATGAGCCCAACATTTTTGTTCTTCCTCATACCCCATCTGCACCCCATTTAAACAGGCAGCAACA
>NW_012148297.1:816664-818442 GCF_000956105.1 Propithecus coquereli | reverse complement strand
TTCCTTTTCTTCAAAATCACTTGTCCTCATTTTTCATTTTCATTGATTTGGCCTCAGGGACAAGTATCCCTGCTATTGGGCAGAGAAAGAGGAACAGGAACATGATGTGTACGGATTGATGTAGAACTTCAGAATATCTCATAGCTAGAGTTCTGAGATGAAAGCTATTGAAACTTTGAGTGTGGGTATATGTGTTTATATATGTTTTGTGTATTTGTGTGTATTATATGTCTACGTGGTACAAAATTGGCATGTAAACAAAAGGAGCTCTTATAAATTAAATAAATAAGACCAAATGCTTTTCAAGTTCATGTGAATTTAGTAATCTTTGGAAAATAAGCTGATTTTTAAAAATTGATAAAGTAGTAATAAAAATGTCTTCAAAATTGTCAGTATGCATTTTTGCCTGGGTTTACTGTTTTTTTTTATATTTGAAGGTATCAGGGTTTGACACAAAGGTAATAAAACCAAAAACACAGCCAAAACAAAATGATCTATGTTTGTATGATTTTTGACAAGTAAGACTAATTTTATAGGTTTATAAAAACAGCTAAATATTCTTAATTATTGGCAAAAATACCCATGTGTTTACCTTTTATGTTCTTATTCAGGTAAAAATGTAGACATGTCTAAACAAAAATAAGTGTCAATAAATTAGAATAAATAAAACTCTATGTAAATGATACCTCAAAAACAGAAACTTATGCTCAAAGGTTTATGAAGATACTTTGGTTTTGGTCTCTTAATCCTAGTTGCAGATATAGTTTCTTCCATTGATTTTACTGTCTGTGGAAATCTACACACAAAGTCTGTTTCTGTGTCACTCTTTCTGAGTACTGGTTGCAAGCTAGACTGTTATACATATATTGTGTTGCTGTAAAAAGGATTTTGCCTAGAAAAATTTTAAAAAGGATTCTTGAACTGTTAATTTTTGTATAGTGATTTATTTCAAAATGAACAAAATGGTTATTCTTAGAATACAAAGAGAATATCAAAACAATCTTATCCTTTGGAAGGAGTATATGTAATAGAGTTCATGCATAGGTAGAAAAATGTTTTGAGACCACTTATATTGTTTCCAAAATAGCTTGATCTTGATCCATATGTTAAAAAATATTATGACTTTGTGTCAGTATTTGAGATATTAAGGAGTGATGTTAGAGGTTTATTTGTTCTACAGTCAGGTGATGTCATGTCGGTAAATTTTATTTTATTTTGGAATGTCGGTATTTTAGAAAGATCTAATTAGTTTACATGTATAAGCAGGATATGTTCCAAAATGTCTATTGTATTTATAGAATTTAAAGATGTTACATTATTCAGACTAGCAAGTCTTACCAGAATACTTACTTAGAATATTGAGTTAGCTTGGTTGTTTTTTTAAGTTTAAAAGTAATAGTTAAAACTATATTTTGTAACTGTTTCCTTGTCTACGTTTTAAAATTCTTTTCCTTCTCTTTTCTCCCAATTTTATTTATGAAAATACATTGGGATATTAAATTTGTTTAGGCACCAAATGACTTTGTTAAGGGCAAAAGTAACCACATTCATTATATATCTAATATTGATAGGCTATCAAAAGGGTCAACAGGAAAATAACTTAAAACGGTAAGTAGAATCTAAGTAAGCTGCTAAAATAAATTAGGGCATATAAATGAGATACATTCTTATGACAGATAATTCAAGATATTTTGCTTCCTAGGTTTTCACTAAGGTTTGGGTTCCTGGGAGTTAAAATTTTTGATTAATGTATGAAATACTATATACAATTTGAGCCA
>NW_012148297.1:809895-810910 GCF_000956105.1 Propithecus coquereli | reverse complement strand
AGGCAGAATGCTTTATGATATGGTTGTTAAAAAAAGCAGGTCCTTCCCACAAGCATTTTGATATTATGGTAGAAGATATAAGAACAAATGACGATAGGAAAATATCAGGAAATAAAAGAGAAAGTTCAATAGAGTTGAAAGGAGAGGGAAATCATTTACTTTTGGATTTAATGAAAACAGGCTTCTTAAAGAAATGAAAATTCTAGAGATTAGATTCGGTTTTCACGTGTAGGCTTCCAAGTCATTCAGTGTTGAGTAAATAACATGAAAACAAAGGCACAGGGGTATGAAAATATAGAGAATGTATGTAGTAATTTGAATTCTATTGAAATCTGTATAGCCAATGCTGCTGTAACACGGTATATGCATTCCTAAAATATACTGTGCTATCCAAAGTCACACAATAAAACCAAATAAAACCAAAGGGTTTATGGGAAAATCCTCTTATGGGCCTTTCACTCAAAAACTTTTGTCAGTAACACATTAAAAAAAAAGGAAACTATTTAAAAAGTTAACACAGTTTTTTGCATGTTAAATGGCTATGAAATATAAATACTGCAATGAATATGGTACTTTACCTTAAAAAAAGACATGAAGTTTTCTCATGGAAATGAGTGTCTGCGCTCCTGCTGGCCTGCCCATCTGGTTTCCTAGCAAAATAAAGAGAAAACAAAACAAAAAAGAGAAAGAAAAAAGGAGTGGGAGAAAATGAAGGTAAAGGAAGGAAAAGCTCAGAGAAGAAAAGGGGAAGTGCAAAATAGTCTAAGAGGAAGCAGGAGGCATAATGCCAAGTGGTTGTTGAAAAGGGTGCAGCTAGTTAATGTGAAGTGGTAGAAGTAGGATTATCTAAAATTAGATGGAAATTTTAACACCTGATGTGGATTGACGTGGCTCATTGTCATCATGAGATGAATTATAGTGTGCATGCATTATAAAGTATTTCTATGTCGCCGCATTTGGTCGGTTATAATTTTCTGCATTTATATAGAATTTCTTGTAGGTGAAATTACACATG
>NW_012148297.1:808808-809845 GCF_000956105.1 Propithecus coquereli | reverse complement strand
AAAAAGTGGGCAAAAGACATGAACAGAAACTTTTCAAAAGAAGATAGACTAATAGCCAATAAACATGTGAAAAAATTCTCAATGTCACTAATCATCAGAGAAATGCAAATCAAAACCACAATGTGATATCACCTAACCCCAGTGAGAATGGCTTTACCAAAAAGGCCCAAACAACAGATGCTGGCGTGGATGCAGAGAGAAAGGAACACTCATACACTGTTTGTGGGACTGCAAACTCATAGTGCAACCTCTATGGAGAATCATAGGGAGGTTCCTCAAAGAAGTAAGAGTAGAACTACCATTTGATCCAGCAATCCCACTACTGGGCATCTACCCAAAGGAAAAAAAGACATTCTATAATTAAGACATCTGCACACATCTGCACTTGAATGTTTATAGCAGCACAATTCACAATCACAAAGATGTAGAATCAACCCAAGTGTCCATCAATTTCATTGGTGGATTAATAAAATGTGGTATATGTATACCATAGAATACTACTCGGCCATGAAAAAAATGAATTAATACCTTTGTAACAATCTGGATGGAACTAGAGACCATCCTCCTAAATGAAGTACCACAAGAATGGAAAAACAAACACCACATGCACTCACTATTAAACTGGAACTAATCAGTCAGCACTCATGTGCACAGATAGAAGTAAAACTGCAGGGAAATCATACATGTAGGAGTGGGGAGAGGGCATGGGTGAAATCAAACCTAACGGATACAATGTACACTATTTGGGTGATAAGCACACTTACAACTCTGACTCAAGTGATACAGAAGCAATCCATGTAACCAAAACATTTGTACCCCTGTAATATTCTGAAATTTTAAAAAATGGCATTTTTCCAAGAATACATATTTCTTTTATCTGATCAAACTCTCTTTTCCAAGAGGACCCTGAGTAAAAATTCCTCACAAAAAAATAAGATGCAAATTAGAAGAATTCTGTTATCAACAGAAACTTCCCCCTGGTGCTAATGTGATTAAATACTTAATTCTAAAATAAATATTTAATTCTAGCTTCTTAC
>NW_012148297.1:793028-794008 GCF_000956105.1 Propithecus coquereli | reverse complement strand
ATTTTATATATTTTTGCAGTTTTAGGTTCACAGAAAAATTGAATAGAAAATACAGAGAATGCCCATAGACCCTCTCACACTGCTCCCCCAAAGTTTCTATGTTACCATCTTGCGTTAGTGTTATGCCTTTTGATTTGCTACATTTTGATTGTTAAACTTTGATTGCTATTGATGAACCAATATGAATACATTATTTTTAACAAAGTCCATAGTTTACCTTAGGATTCACTTTTTGTGTTGTACATTCTCTGAGTTTTGACAAATGTATAATGATATATATCCTCCAATACAATGTCATACAGAATATTTACACTACCCTGAAGTCCCCTGTGCTTCTTCACCTTTTCTCTCCTTATATCCCTGGTAATCACTGATCTTTTTACTCTCTCTTGTAGATTTGCCTTTTCCAAAATGTCCTATAGTTAGAATCATAATAGCCTTCTTATATTGCTAAGTTACTTTTTCATTTGCATTTAAATATGCATTTAAAGTTCCTCCATATCTTTTTGTGGCTTGATAGTTCGTTTCCTTTTATTGCTGAATAATATGCCATTGTATGGTTGTTCCACAGTTTGTTTATTCATTCACATATTGAAGGACATCTTGGTTGCTTCCAAGTTTTGGCAAACCTGATCCACTAATATATTCATTTTAATCTTTTTAGCAGGGGATAAAACTTTCACTTCAACCCATTTTATTGGTTTAAATGAGCAATTTAAGCTATTAAATAATAGCATGATGCTATATCAAATAATGCTATTTGAATAAGGCATTGTCTAATACAACTGCAAAGATTATTGCATAGCAAATAATTATCTTAAATACATTCCATTAATTACAAAAGCAAATACTGTGATAATGAATATTATGCAATTACAGAGTACAGGGTGCGATTCTTATAATCTTCACAGGATACCATTCATTCCATACCTATGAATATCTAACTAATTAAATCAGCCTGAGAATTACATCTTTATATA
>NW_012148297.1:788581-792448 GCF_000956105.1 Propithecus coquereli | reverse complement strand
TAGCCATGTTTAATTTAATTTGATCTAGAAGTATCCATATTGGGAATGCATTCTGTGAGTCTTTTGATTGTCTAAATACATTCTTATTTCTTTTGGGAGAAAAATTTCTCCATGAATGTCTCTATGAATTTCTATACATCTTGCAAACAAAAGCTTGGATGACTTTGTTTCAAACTGTCTTTCAAAGTATGTTTATATAGTGGAGAGTCTCAAAAATGGATAAATTTCTTCACTCCAAACAAAGGACAGATTTGTTTACTTTCTAGTATAAAAAAAGACATTATGTCCGGTTTGTCCAGGGAGGCTAGAGTGGCCTTGCGGGTGGGATGCATTGGATCAATTGTATCTACTATTGCTGTGACTTCCATGCTGCATGTGTACTTGATAATCACTGAAGAGTAAGAAGATGTTTATCATGTCTGTACTCTGAAAGCTCATAATTGCCAGAGGGGATAATCCAAATAAGAGCAAAACAAAACAAAACAAAAATATAGAGAAGTGTTAGTACTTTTGTGGTCCTACATTTCTAATGAGCCCTTCGAGCTACGAGTCTCTGTAGCTAATGATTTTTGTGATTGGAATGTTTGTCAAAGGGTCCTTTTACCAGGGTACCCATTTCTGTGTTTGGTTGTGCTGTGCAGGGAGCCACTATAAATGAAAAAGAAAATGCAAAGCCTTATCACCTCCCTGACACAGCAGATATAAGTGACACCAGTTTTAAAATGATTCCCTTTTTTGGGTGCTTGAACTCGGACTCAATTACATGAGCAAAGCCCAAGAAGCCTCACTCGTCAAGTACAAATTGTATATTCAAGAATGCATCTCACTTGTTGCCAGTATCATTTTGGCTTTATGCGCAAAAGTAGCAGATATTCACTTAGGAAAAACTGTCATGTGCTTCCCTGCTTAAGGAAAACTATGGACTCACAGGGCCCCCAGATTCACAGAGGTTCTCCTAAATGCTTGAGACTTACATTGATGGTTTGGCTAAGCTGAGGAACAATGGTGTTCATGAGCTGCTAGGGCTGCTCTGTTTTGGGGCTGTGCAGACCTAAGACAGATATGCTTACTCCACTTATTGGGCAGAACTCCAAGCCATTCTCATAGATCTGGCCAGTATTCACATAGAAGAACGTTGTTATGTTTTTCTACTGATTAACTAAGCTATTCTCAATTGCTTCGCTGTTTGGTCTGCCACTTGGAAAATCAAATACTGGCAAATTAAAGACATCTCTCTTTGAGACCATGAAATATGGAGAAAAAAATCACAGCTACTTATAAAAATAAATGGGTCATTCACATGAATGTCTAGGGTAAAAGATCATTTTCTAATGAGACTGACTGGAGTCAAGCTGCTGATCAAGCCTACACTCCTCAGATTGCTACCATTATGGCCTGCATTGATTATCATGCAGGTCTTTGCAATACATCCACCATCATGACCTAAGCTACCATTGCATGTCAGACTTGTGTCTTCCACCAAAAGGTTCCCAGGTTGTCTCCCAGTGGAGGAGGTCTCATGGCATTAGGCGTTGCCCATATCTGTTCCAAATCTTCAGACTGACCACATCAGACCTTTGACCTTGGCTCAGGGCTATATATAATGTCTTACCACTGTTGATATTTTTTTTAGTTTATATGTTACTGTTCTGGTCTGACAACTGACCCCAACCACAACATTGTGGCCCTTGAAACTAATTGGTATCATTTTTATACTTTATTAACAACTTAATTGTTAACAATTTAATTGTTAAAAATTCATGCTTGAAAGTAGTACTCTTTTATCATAAATGAATTCAACAATAGGTTGATAGTTAAAGTATTCCGCTGATCTTCCAGCTGCTATATCTGTGGTCCCCATCCCCTGGGCCACAGACTGGTACCAGTCCATGGACTGTACCAAAGAACTGGGCCACATAGCAGGAGGTGAGCGGTGGGCGACCCAGCGAAGCTTCCTCGGTATTTACAGCTACTTCACATCGTTCGCATCATGGCCTGAGCTCCGCCTCCTGTCCAGTCAGTGCTGGCGTAGATTCTCATAGCAGCACGAACCCTACTGTAAACTGTGCATGCAAGGGCTCTCGGTCGCACGCTCCTTATGAGAATCTACTGCCTGATTATCTGAGGTGGAGCTGATGTGGTGATGCTAACTCTGGGGAGTGGCTGAAAATACAGATTGTCATTAGCAGAAGGGTTTGACTGCACAAAGACCATAATAAATCAGTCGCTTGCAGACTCATATCAAAACCCTATCAGTGAGTGGCAAGTGACAATTAAGCTGCATCTGGTGGCAGGCTTTAAGTCAGAATCCAACACTTCTTTTAGTCCTCATGTGGCCCATCCATTATTTTACTTACCACTTCTGCCTGAGCCTGTTTCCCACACTGTGCACTTATCTCAGTCACAGTTTTGGTAAGCCCACAAGTCAACCTTAGCAAAAATGAGTAAAAACCAAACATTGCTGGAGAGCTTCTCTGAAAAGGGGAAAAGACCCAATGAGGAGACAACAAAAGACTGCCAAAAAAATGAAAGCTACATCTAAAAGAAAATACCAAAGAGTCCTACTTAAATTATGGGTTCATCACAACAGGTGATTCACATTCTCCAAGCCTGCTTTGTATAGTATGTGGGACCAGCTATCCAATGAAGCCATGAAACATAAACCTTCAAAACTGCTTCGCCACATTGGAGACAAAGCACCCTGCATTAAAAGACATGCCTTTGGTGTTTTTTTTTTTTTTTTTAAACACATGAACATGAAGAACAGAAGCAATTATTGAAGATTACCACTTCATCAAATGTGTCTGCACTGAAAGCATCATTCTTAGTGTCTGACCGCGTTGCTAAAGCTAAAAAGCCATTTACTATTGGTGAAGAGTCGATCCTGCCTGCTGCTAAGGACATTTGCCATGAACTTTTAGGAGAGGCTGCGGTTCAAAAAGTAGCACATGTTCCTTTCTCAGCTAGCGCCATAAGTAGACAAATTGATGAAACAGCAGAGGATATTGAGGCACAATTGTTGGAGAGGATTAATAAGTCACCATGGTACACAATCCAGGTTGATGAGTCTACAGATAATGACAACGAGGCAACAATGCTTGTTTTTGCGTGATATATTTTTCAGGAGGATGTGCAGGAGGATATGTTATGAGAACTTTTGTTGCCAACCAACACCAGAGCTGCAGAACTATTTGAGTCTTTGAATGATTACATATCAGGAAAACTGAACTGGTCATTTTCTGTCAGTATGCACATGGACAGAGTGGCTGCCATGAGCGGACTGTTTCACTACACGGGTAAAGGAGGTTGTTTCTGAATGTGAGCTCAATCTGGCACTTCAGGGGAGGATGACAACTGTGTTCAAGTTGGCAGATAAGTAGCTGCATTCAAAGCCAAACTGGAATTATGAACCCAATGAGTGAACACTGGGATTTTTGACATGTTTCAAACATTAGCAGAGATTTTGAAAGAGATTGAGCCAGGGCCTTCTTTTTCCCATCTGGTGCATGATCACCTATCTCAGCTTTCAAAAGAGTTTGAACATTACTTGCAAACCACCAGAGACCCCTGAACTGGGAAGGAATGGATCCATGACCCATTGGTGAATAAGCCAGGTGAATCGACTTTGTCCCTGCTAGAAGAGGATTAACTAACTGCTTGAGATCACAGAGATGGTGGCCTTAAAAATATGTTTGAGACAACTTCAAATCTCTGTATGTTCTGTATTAAAGTCAAGGTGGGATATTCTGAGGTTGCCACAAAAGCACTGAAAAGCCTGCTTCCATTTCCAACATCCTATCTTTGTGAAGAAGGGTTTTTTGTAGACACAGCAACCAAAATGAGATTAGAGTAGACTGGACATAAGCA
>NW_012148297.1:784133-785341 GCF_000956105.1 Propithecus coquereli | reverse complement strand
TTCTTCCTCGGTAACATTTTTTTTCTGAATTTGTATGGATGAGAATGCAACCAGTAAAGAGACCTATTTCTAATGCTCCTTTGTAACTAGGTTTGGTCATGCAATAGAGTTCTAGTAAATGACATGTGAAGGCAATTGCAATATGAAAGTTCAGGAAAGGCTGCTAAAGGCAGTGACAAGTTTCCCCAGAAAGTGTGCCCTCTCTGTCCCTTCTTCCTTTTTTCTTCCTGTAAACTGTGACACAAGGATGGCTTTCTTGTACTGGAGGATTAAAGTCAGTAAATAAGAGCAGGGAGGTAGTTATCTCTGATAATTATGGAGAGGCCACAGAAGTCTTGTACTATCTACTTCTGGACTTCCTTTATATTAAAAATAAATATTTGTCATGTTAATTACCCTTCTTCAGGCTTTTTGTTTTAAGCAGGTACCTAATTCAAACACATGGACTAATTCTGGGGAGACAGGTAAAAACTATCTTATTGATGGGAATGTATGCTTTTGCATTGACGGATAACGAATCTAATGTATTAAAATATTTAAAATTGTGCATCCCCACTAATATCTTTAAAATATACAGTAATCCTTGATTTCTTTTTTTCCCCTCCTACTCATATCCAAACCATAGGAGGATTCTTTAGGTTTCTCCTTGTAATACCTTTAGCTACTAGTCCTTCAATAGTATGTCTTCTGCCAACACCCTCATCTAAGCTCAAAGCCACCATCATTTCTCCCCTGGGCCAATGCAATAAAATCCTAAGAGGTATCCCTTCTTTCACCCCTACACTCTTTTGTCTATAGAGCAATCAGAGTGTAAGACTAGAGACAATGGAGCTGCTATTCAAAACAGCTCTTCATTCCCATCCTCCCAATATGCCTACTTATCTACCTACTTTTATTTTTATTTGATTGTCTTTTCTTCACTTTAAATTTACTTGTCTTTTACCAGCCTCTCTCATTAATTAAAAGCATGCAATTATAGGGGCTTATTTCTATCTGTTTCTTTGTAGGATCTTGAATCTTATTACTGCTTCTGAAACATAGGAGATGCTTAATACATATTTTTCAAATGGATGAATGGATTGCAAAACCTAGAATAAAACTCTGTGTTTAATGTAAGTAGAGTGTTAAAATAAATTATGGGAAATACATTCAATGAACACTTTGCTGCTGTTGAAATAATTATGTAGAATATGTTTTGTTTTATTTTA
>NW_012148297.1:782610-782939 GCF_000956105.1 Propithecus coquereli | reverse complement strand
ACATTTGACCAAATTAATACAAGTAATAAATTTAGGAGATATGCCTTAAATTGAGTTATGTTTGATTCCAGGCCCAAATTATCAACACAGTACCACCTATTACAATAGGTTTCTCAAAGGTTTCATTGTATATTCATATAAAATAAGAACTTGAAAAGTTACACAAATGTAGGTTTTTGCAAATGTAGTTTCATATAGAGGATGTGCTTATGGAAGACCATACCTGCATCCTTCAGCAAAATCTATACTGCATTCTCAGCTTTACCACTTACTAGCTGTGTGATGTGGGACAATTTATTCAAACTTTTAGTTTCTTTGTTTCATCAACA
>NW_012148297.1:776221-779520 GCF_000956105.1 Propithecus coquereli | reverse complement strand
TCAGCAAAGAGAGATAGTTTGACCTCTTCTGCCCCCCTTTGGATGCCCTTGATTTCTTTCTCTTGTCTGATTGCTCTGGCTAGGACTTCCAGCACTATGTTGAAAAGAAGCAGTGATAGAGGGCAACCTTGTCTGGTTCCAGTTCTAAATAGGAATGCTTTCATTTTTTTTCATGTTCTGTGTGATGTTGCTTGTGGGTTTGTCATATATGGCTTTTATCATCTTTAGTTGAGTCCTGTCAATGCCTATTTTGTTAAACATTCTTATCATAAAAGTGTGCTGAATTTTGTTGAATGCTTCTTCTGCGTCCACTGAGGGGATCATATGATCTTTGTTTTTGCTTCTATTTATGTGGTCAATTTCATTTATAGATTTGCTCAACATCTTTAATCATCAGGGAAATGCAAATCAAAACGACAATGAGATATCACTTAACTCCAGTGAGAATGGCCTTTATCAAAAAGTCCCAAAACAATAAATGTTGGTGTGGATGTGGAGAGATAGCACCACTCATACACCACTGGTGAAACTGCAAACTATTACAACCTCTGTGGAAAGTAATATGGAGATACCTCAAAGAGCTATAGGTAGAACTACCATTTGATCCAACAGTCCCAGTACCAGGCACCTACCCAAAGGAAAAAAAAAGACATTCTATAAAAAGACATCTGCACTAGAATGTCTATAGCAACACAATTCACAATTGCAAAGATGTGGAAACAACCCAAGTGCCCATTAACACATGAGTGGATTAATAAAATGTGGTGTGTGTGTGTGTGTGTGTGAGTGTGTGTATACACACACCATGGAGTTCTACTCAGCCACAAAAAACAATGGTGATATAGGACCTCTTATATTATCCTGGATAGAGCTGGAGGCCATTCTACTAAGTGAAGTATTACAAGAATGGAAAACAAGCACCACATGTACTCAACATCAAATTGGTACTAACTGATCAACGCTTATGTACACATACAGTAGTAACATTCATCGGGTATCGGGCAGGTAGGGGGGAGGGGAGATGGGTGCATTCACACCTAATAGGTGCAGTGCACACCATCTGGGGGATGGACAAGCTTGAAGCTGTGACTCGGGAGGGGCAAAGGCAATATATGTAACCTAAACATTTGTACCTCTGTAATATGCTGAATGGTTTTTAAGGTTCTACAAGTTGTGCTTCCTTCACCCTACCCATAACTCTTCTTTGATTTTGTCCCTTAATACTGTCTTCCTCAGACTCCCTCGGGCTCCTTCACCTCCGTCAGTCTGTCCTCAAATGATACCATGTCGCAGAGCATCCCTAGCTACATTATGTTAAATATAATCACCCCCAAATACTTCCTATGCTGTTTTTCTGCTTTATTTTCTTTTAGAGCCTATCAGCATCTAAAATATTACACATTTTACATATTTATTTGTTATTAATATTTTTTGTATGTGACTACTGGAACATAAGTCATTTAAGTTTTTATTATGTTTTGTTTTGTTTCATTTTTATTGTTGTATTACACACCCCTAGCACGTTGGATGACCCTATCAGGCACTCAATAACATTTATTGAATAAAATAATAAATAAATTGCAATGTTGTTAATTCTTAGATATGTGACACCAAAATATTCTCAGCAATCTGAGTATCAGTATCTTTATCCTTGGAAAGGCTATAATATTAGGAACAATCAGAATATTTTTAAGGTAAGTATAATTTGCCAAGGGTTTAGTGTAAATGATGGTTGTATTCATATCAGTTATTACTATTCCTGGTTATTATTATATCACTATTACTAATTATTATTATATTATTACTACCAATTTTTATAATAATCTAGGTAAATATAGCTGCCCTGTTGCTGTAACCCATTCCAGTAAGGTAATGCCTTTGAAAGAAACACAAAATCTTGTTTTTAAAGTATGAATAAAAATAATCCCTCACTCCTATTATAAAATCATGGAAATTATACAACTGAAGATAACTTTGGACAATAGTCAGCAAAAGATTGTGATCTATCACTGAGAGAAGAAAAACAAATGAAATGAGACCAAGGAAATCCTTGCTTTCTGGCTAGAGACTATTTTCAGGCTGCAAAACAAAGAGGTGAGACAGAGCTAAGCAGTCCTATTGAGTTGAAGAGAGAAAGAACAGATTTCAAAGGGGCAGACTGAACAAGAATTTTTAAGGTAAAGTACTGGAAGAAGAGGTATGGAGACACAGACCTTCAGAACTCAGTGAAACATCCTCTTGAGTCTCTGACTGATTATCATTCTGCATATCCAAGGATGAAACACCATGGAGTCAGGCAAAGAACAAATGCCAGGAAAGAAAACTGGAGTGTCATGAGCGGAACAATTCGTAGAATTCATACAGCCTTGTGAATCTTTCAAGTTCATACCAGCCAGAGTGGACCAACTTCATGAACATTTAGGCCATTCACTACACGTCAGAGAGGTTTACCCATTAGCGCAGAGTAAAACTAGCTCCAGACTGTAGAGTTTACTCCAGATTGCACTAAAAAAAATGAAAACATATGACTACACAATGACTTACGCATCAAAGATCATTACAATAAATTCATAATGGCCAAAACTAAGGGAAAAATCCACCAATGTCTAGCAGAGAAATGAGTAAACAATCTATGGCATAAACCATAAAATGGAGCTACTATTTGCAATTAAAAATTAATGGACTATTAATGTACACGACAACTTACATGAATCTCAGTACCATTAAGATAAACAAAAGAAGCCAGGCAAACGCAGTACATAAAGCATGATTTAATCCAAATGAAATTTTATGAAAGGCAAAACTAACATAAACAGTAATAAAAAGCAGATCACTGTTTTTCTATGGCCACTATGTGTATTGAGGGGCAGGGTTAGAGGAAACTGTGCATGGGATTTATTGTAAAATAACTTCACAATCTTTTTGAGTGATTGATGGA
The DNA here is from genome assembly GCF_000956105.1 of Propithecus coquereli. Classification (NCBI taxonomy): domain Eukaryota; kingdom Metazoa; phylum Chordata; class Mammalia; order Primates; family Indriidae; genus Propithecus; species Propithecus coquereli. The sequence goes on along the minus strand of NW_012148297.1, from coordinate 776,582 downwards.
AATATCCTGTATCTTGATTTTGATTGCAGTCACATGGGTGTATACATTTGTCAAAACTCATTGAACTATACCACTAAACACTACATAAGTTTTGCATGTAGATTATACCTGAAACAATTGATAAACGTGAGAATTTTCTGAAGGTGTCCTGTGAATTTGGACAAATTTACAGAGTAATGAATAGTAAATATTGCCATAACATCTACCTGTTCTAAAGTTTCCACTCTTTCTGACATTTTCCCAACTCGCCTTTTCTCTAAAGTTCATTCAAAAGTCAATTATCTATAGATTAGTGTCTCTTTATTTGCCACCTCTCTCCATTCCCAGCCTCAACTTGTTCATGAACTTAAATTTTCAATTA
>NW_012148297.1:773813-776166 GCF_000956105.1 Propithecus coquereli | reverse complement strand
AGCCAGGCAAACGCAGTACATAAAGCATGATTTAATCCAAATGAAATTTTATGAAAGGCAAAACTAACATAAACAGTAATAAAAAGCAGATAACTGTTTTTCTATGGCCACTATGTGTATTGAGGAGCAGGGTTAGAGGAAACTGTGTATGGGATTTATTGTAAAATAACTTCACAATCTTTTTGAGTGATTGATGGAAATATCCTGTATCTTGATTTTGATTGTAGTCACATGGGTGTATACATTTGTCAAAACTTATTGAACTATACCACTAAACACTGCATAAGTTTTGCATGTAGATTATACCTGAAACGATTGATAAATGTGAGAATTTTCTGAAGGTGTCCTGTGAATTTGGACAAATTTACAGAGTAATGAACAGTAAATATTGCCATAACATCTACCTGTTCTGAAGTTTCCACTCTTTCTGACATTTTCCTAACTTGCCTTTTCTTTAAAGTTCTTTCAAAAGTCAATTATCTATAGATTAGTGTCTCTTTATTTGCCACCTCTCTCCATTCCCAGCCTCAACTTGTTCATGAACTTAAATTTTCAATTATCTAAAGTAAACTATTGCTTCTTAGATTTCTTCCAATCGTCAAGAGGAACACAAAAAAATTAAGATTAAAAAGAGAGAGAGAAGGAGAGGGAAGGAAGAAAGGGAAGAGAGAGACAGGAAAAGAAAGGAGCTTATGGTTTAATATTTTATTTTCAAAAAATTATCATTGTGTTATCTTTTATCGTTACTCTTATGGAAAATGCAGCATATATTATTCTCTAGTAACACAAGTTATAAATGCGTAAGATAAGAAACATGGCAAGGCAATATATCATTGTCACAACTTTGGAGTATTGTTTCTTTTTCCTTTTTTTCTAAACTTAGAATTTTCTTAAGGAAGAGCTGTTGTTCCACTTATCTTTATTTTACCAAGCCTTATTACCAATAAGTAAATAATAAATGTTTGTTTCTCTAGCAATTGTTTCAAAAAGTCTTCACCGTCCCCTTCTCTTGCTGCCTCTAACACAGCTAGAAATAATTCCACTGAATGTTATCGTTTGCAACTCTATTATAGCACTAATTAAAGTCTGCCTGATTAATTGATTTGGGTGTCTATTTGGCAAATGGATAAGTTAGAGTAGTTGAAAACAATGTATTTATGGTTGATGTTTAAGTTGAAGCTGAGGCTTATATATTCCAATGACACAAATCTGGTCACACATTCTGATTTTTATGGGCAAAAGGAAAGAATCTGACCCTACTCTTGTCTACTATTTAATACTACCTAAATAAATACAAATAAGACTGATGAGTCCAATAGACTGTGAAGTCCTCAATAGAAAGAAAGTTGCAAAGAAAGATAACAGGATTCATAAAAAAAAAAAAAAATCACTTAAATTGGGAACTCTCTTATGGCTCAGAAAACTTAGCAAAAGTGCATAAGAAAGAAGATTTCTATCTGAGTGTGGGCACCTACCTGCTGAGGGAGGATCTCCCTGTAGCAAAATCAAGAAGTCTTTACCAGTGACTGAATAAACTGTGAGAAACCCTGCCTTCAGTTTCAATAAGGAGAAGTGATAGACTTACTGGCAGAGCAAACAACATAAGCATTGACTATATGTGGCGATGCATTATCCTCAAGAGGGAACTCTTAATTGGAATGTGGAGCAGTTCAGATAGTATTAAATTAAGAGAGACTCTGAGACAGGTTTTGAGAGACCTTAGTCAGCAACAACAGAGGGAAAAGCTGCTCCAAGGATTGATGATACACATCAGAGATGGATGAGATGGAAGCTCCCAAGAGAGCACTGAGGTGAAACACGCAACACTACTTCAGGCAAGCTAGGCACCAAGTTTCAGAGACAAAATTATCAGTTCAGGCAAGAGCTGACAAGGATGGTAAGAATGCAAAAAAGTAAAGGAATGAGCTGTTTATCAAATTATGAATGAGACTCAGCTCCTCACTTTGTAAACTGTATTCCCCCAAAAAATGCCAAAAAGAGGGAATGTTAAGATCTTACTATTTAGGTTGGAATCACATTTATATACATGAGATTTGTGTAATTTTTCTTAGGATATGCATTCTGGTAGAGCTTCAGGGACATTAAAATAAATTGATATTAATGAGATTTTATTTATATGACAATATCTGTACCAATATACTTTGATTTTATCATTAACTCATGACCATAGTCACTAATTTCTTGGTTAAGTAAGGTTACCAGAAAAAAAGTAGAACAGTTGAAAGCATCAAGAAATGAACTTAAAATACATTAAAATTATATATCTATTCAGACTGTTTATTTTATATATATTAGATATTTCCAATTTGTCAGAGATTATACCTATATTTAT
>NW_012148297.1:768137-772283 GCF_000956105.1 Propithecus coquereli | reverse complement strand
TCTACTTTCTGTCTCTATATATTTCTCTATTATGGACACATTTTTTTAATATTCTTTCAACCTAACTATAATTATATTAATATATCTTTTGACCAACATCTCCTCCTCCCTCCCATCCAACCATCCTGTCTCTGGTAACCACTGTTCTTCTCTTTACTACCGTCACATCAACTTTTTGAGGTTCCACATATGAATGAGATAGTGCAGTATTTGTCCTCTTGTGCCTGTCTTATTTTACTTAACATAATGTTCTCCAGGCTCATCCATGTTGTCTCAAATGACAGGCTCTCCTTGTTTTTATGGCTGAATAGTATTCAATTGTGTGTATATACCACATTTTCTTTATCCGTTCATCTGTTCATGGACACTTAGGTTGCTTCCGTATCTTGCCTATTGTGAATAGTGCTATGATATGCATGGGAGTACCGATATCTCTTCTACATACTTATTTCATTTCCTTTGGATATATACCCAGTAGCAGAATGGTTGGATCATATGTTAGTTATATATGTAATATTTTGTGGAACCTCTGTACTGTTTTTATTAATGGCTGTATTAATTTACATTCCCACTAGCAGTGTGTAAGTGTTCCTGTACTTCTAAAATAAAGTCATAATCCACTGAGCCCTGCACATATAAGCCTTCAAGATCTGACTTTAGCTAACTATCACATCATTATCTCTACTCAACTTTGGCTCTAGCCTTATTAAGTCATTCTTGTCTTAAAAATACAGTCTTTTCCACACTGTATTTCTTAGTATCCTAGGGTTTTTCAGAAATGGCAAAGTCTCCATTGAATGGTAGGGCAGGAATTGGGGTGGAGGTGATCCTTGGATGAGAATTGACCTCCCCTCACACTAACCAAAACAGATAATGTTTTTTTTTTTCTTACTCCCTCTGTCTTTTGCCTTCTTCCTTTTTCCTCCTTTAATTTTTATTCTGCGTTTTCTTAGTGTAAAAATATTCTATTTCCGAGATTTAAATGGAATATATACATTAGGTAATTTTCTCCATTTTTATTTATTCACATCAGCTTATATGTTTTCTATACTTTTCCCCCTGTCTTTTAGTTTAAGAGTGCATAGATTTATTATTTTGAAGATGTATACTCTTTTTTTTAGATTATTTAAAAGTGTAGTATATATCAGCATGGCTTCCACAAATGTTTACTTAGTGAAGGCTAAGTGCAGGCACTGGTCTAGGTGCTGTGCATTTAAATAAAAACTTAAAGATTCAAATAAAGACACCTGCCCAAGGAGAGATTTCAGTCTAGCAGAGAGAAAACAGATATTTCCACATTAAACACAATAAATAAGTAAATAATATAGTGTGTTAAAGGAAGAAAAGTCCCATGGTAAAAGAAAAGGTAGAGTAGGATAAAAGGGAGTAGGGAATACTGATGTGGAGAGATATGGGGCAAGTTACAATTGCATGTAGGGTGATCAGGAGTGGACCTAGTTTATATGGTGATATATAAGCAAAGACTTGACAGCTGTAAGAAAGTTAGCCAAAGGGGATTATGTCCTTGAAGAATGTTCCAGGCAGAAAGAATATCCAGTGCAAAACTTGCAGATTGTCTGCAGTGAGTCCATAGAGAAGAAGAAGTTTGCTAAGGGAAGTCATTTATTTATCCAACGAAATGAACATTTAGACCTATTTTCTTTGTCTTATTTCTAGACACATAATCATAAATATTAGTGGGGAAAGGAACCATAGAGATCAAATCTAAGTGTGTAATTTGTTCCAAGAGGCTAAGTGACACCTAGTGGTAGAACCAGGATTGATTCCAGTTGCCCACTCCGTTATTACATAGCAATAAATTGTTCTAAGGCTTCTCTTAATGCAGCTGAAATGTTGAAATACTTCTTTTTCTTTTTCTTTATTTTTCTTTTTTCTTTTGGAGTGACAGCTTTTAATAAAGATTTGAACACATCTATGTTAATCTCTTTCACTTGAAAGATTGCCTGACTTGACTATATGTAATGCCAGCAATGCTAAACTGTTGGTTTATTTGCTAAGAGAGCAGGTAAACATATGGACTCTGTCATGGACTTGATTCCCCTGGCACCTATAAAAGGTCCTGTACACTGCAGGCACCACATTAAAGTAAGATTTGCTCAATGTCTTTAAATTACCTAATGTACCTGCACTAGGAAGAAATAATAGCTTATATTTTTCATGTACTGACATGTAAAATATACGATTTCTAAACTATTGCTTTTTGCTGAAATATAAACATTTAAATTGATGTGAAACTACTAACATCTAGTTTTGTTATTTTAGAAGGAAAAATGCGCACTTACACAAGTAACTTTCATCATTGCAGAGAAGAGCCTATATGTGTGGTCTAACCAAGTATTATAATATATTGACATATTCAGTGCAGAAACAAAGAAGACCACTTAAAAATCTAGGTAGGAGCTAATATATAGTGTTGGCTGAAATATGTACGGTAACATGTAAAAAAATGCATGGATTAGAAAATATATATAATATGTGTGCATTTAGTAAAATATGTGCCACAGGTACAAATAATGTGAAAAAACAAACACTATAATAGGCACTTATATCTTTATAGCAAACAGCCCTATGTTTTTCTTTTTTAATTATGTATTCCATTCTGTAATGAACATTTTAAAATAAATAATACAGACTAATGTCAACAAAGAAAGCTAAATTTTGATTTCTGAGAAATGAAAAAAATAGGCAAACAGAACTTTTGAAGGAGGTAAAATTCTTACAGTGCATAATCTTTATGGACAATAAAAAATATTGAACACTGTCAGAAATATGGGAAAGCTTAACACCACTGCTAAATAAATGTAATACTTAGCAGTCTAAGCTTTCAGAAACAGCTGCTACAAGGCTTAATGGTGAATGTATCTATATTCTTCTTACCTTGCACAGTTATCTATGGAAGTTGAAAAATCTCTAGGAAGTATACCAGAGTGGCAATAGGTTACAAATAAATTCTTAAGAGGTGGTAGAGTTATCCTTTTTTATTTTTGACTTATTCAATACTCTATAAACAGTCAGCCAATAGGATGGTGTGCCTGGAAAAGAGTAAGCATAATACAGGGAGTAGTGATAGGAGTCAAACATAAGATGGAAGTATTTAGAACTCATTCTTGGCTGGGTGTGGCTGCTCATGCCAGTAATCCTAGCACTCTGAGAGGCCAAGGTGGGAGGACTGATTGAGGCCAGGAGTTCGAGATCAGCCTGAGCAACATAGGCAGACCCCATCTCTACAGAAAATAGAAAAGTTAGCTGTGCATGGTGGCATGCTCCTGTAGTCCCAGCTACTTGGGAGGCTGAGGCAGGAGGATTGCTTGAGCCCAGGAGCTTGAGGTTGCAGTGAGCTACAATGACATCACTGTACTCTACCCAGGGCAACAGGGTGAGACTCTGTCTCAAAAAAAAAAAAAAAATCAAATGGTATTGAGGTTTAAAATTGAACCTGGTCTGTCCTATCTCAAATGTTTTAAAGCGAAGGGTGGATACTTCATAGGGAATGATTCTCAAATCCAGGAAATGGATACTTTTATTAATAAATGTGGACATTCATTAGCTCTAATTATTTATCTTCCATGTTAGTAAACATTATAAGGGCGAGATATTACGTGTCTGTTGTTTTCATAGGTGCATTCCTCACTAAGTGTTATTATAGAAATTAGATGCTCAATATTTGTTCACTTCGGGACCATAGCAAAAAGAACAACACAATTAACACTGCTCACTTTATAACTAAGTGCTCAATAATATTTGTTTATTCACACACAAAGTGAAACAAATATCCTACTACAATATGCTGGTAACATATATATATGTTTTAAAGTACAGTCAGAACAGCTGAAAAAGGTATAATTCTAAAAATGTTGAAATGAAGTACTGCGTTATTTACAATCCATACTGAAAGATGCACATGTTATAATGCCAATATATTTTAATAACAATATTTATAATATATTGCAGAGTTATTTTATTTCCATAGCAGTGAATCGAATTTATTTCTCTCTTTGCACCCTGGATAATCAATAGCTCTTAGCCACTTGTGAACATTCATAAAGTATATTCTTTTAACTAGGGAAAACTATTTTTAAAAAAATAATGGAATGTTGTCTCCTATTTCATGTGTTGACTTGATTT
>NW_012148297.1:766744-768087 GCF_000956105.1 Propithecus coquereli | reverse complement strand
AACTCTCACTGACATACTGAATACGAGTCAATAGTATGCCCTCATGTTAGACAAGAAGCAGAGTTTTGAGTTTTACACAAACCACCGAGAGAGTGCAAAAGTAAGTCAATAGACTTCTTGAACAAGGGAATTCTGCTCATCGGTATTCCACTTCGCAGTTACTTTGCTTGAACATAGAGAGGATTCTGATGTGACCGTTAATCATTAACATTTTTTCTTTTAGCATAAGGTCAGGTGATTTTTCATACTGTGAATTTTATGAACTGAATGCCCACCTACATAATTGGTCTCATATTGTATTAAAAGGACTATCCATAAAAATAATGTTTCAATATTTTCTATGAAAATATATGAGCATAACACTATTTGCCTAACTCTGCGCTGAACCATCAGAACTGTTTTGGTTGGATGCCACAACCAAACAGTTTAAACTCATATGGGTCACTCCACTCAATCCTTATAAATGTTTTGCAACAGAATCAGTCACTCAGTGATCCATCTAGATCACTAAGATAGTTAAAATGAGTAGTTTAGCTGTGCCACAGCTCATTTGTGTTAATATATGTTTAGACCAAGAACAGCTAATAGAAAAGTCAGGTAACAAAATGCTCACTGTAAGCATATATGCTCTATAGAAAATATGAACCAGGTCTGGTCGCTAGATATGTTGGCCGAGAGTTGAAAGTGATCTGGAAGGTTCAAAGGCTTTAATATACCTATTAATTTATTTGATAACATTAGGCTAGAAGGATTACAATAAATGTTCAGATCCGTTGTTTATATTTTGGTATTCTGCTCTGGTAGAAAACTATGCAATGGATGTGGTAAGGGGAAGTCTAGGTGATGGAATAGTTGTTCTCCTCTGTATATTCCACATTAAAAGTTAGAGACACACAGCATAAAATCTTCATGTAAACTGTCTTATCTAAAGTATTATAAATACCTCATTAATTCAGAAAATCTTTTAAGATGCTGTTTACATTTCTAAAATGTACAGGCATTTGGATTAATGTATTTAATAAAATCACCTCCCTAATTCCCTGTACTTTATTTTTATTTTTTCCTAAGACTCAGTAATCTTTTTACTTTAAAAAAAAGTTTTACTGAGATAATATAATTTACATTATCATATCGTTTACCCATTTGAAGTATATAATCCAATGGTTATTAATATGTTCACAGCATTGTGCAACCATCACTAAAATCAATTTTAGCACATTTTTATCACATAAAGAATAAACTGCAAAACCACTATGTAGTCATTCCCCATTTCTCTTTCTTCCTACCACCTAGCTTCTTTCCCCCACACCCCCAGGCAATCACTTATCTACTTTCTGTCTCTA
>NW_012148297.1:761773-763369 GCF_000956105.1 Propithecus coquereli | reverse complement strand
TAATAGTAGAGTTATTTATTTATTTCCATAGCAGTGAATTAAATTTGTTTCTCTCTTGGCACCCTGGATAATCAATAGTTCTTAACCTCTTGTGAACATTCATAAAGTATATTCTCTTAACTAGGGAAAACTATTTTTAAAGAAATAATGGAATGTTGTCTCCTGTTTCATGTGTTGACTTGATTTGATGAAAATAAAAATCACCTGGAAATGATTTTTCTGGCTGAGAACATCTTTCAATATAGTTCTTTGCCCTACCATGTTAGATCTCATTTTATTCTTATGTCCTTAAGCACTTCAATAGCTTTCTGCTCTCTTTCCACTTATGAACATGCCGGTGGCATCACCAAATCTCTTCTCATCTAATTTTTGATGTTCCTATACAGCGTGATACCTCACCTTTCTCAGTGAGCACAGGGAATATTTTCAAGTACTTTTTTGATACTTTATTTTTCAACTTCAAATTGACAAAAATATTTTGTACAAGAACTATTCTATCTAATCTAGCAATTCATTTTATTTGATGTTCTAGCCATTAGTTTTAAGTGCTTTAATTATTTCACCTTCTTTTCTATAAAATGACTTCTACTTTGGCATTTTGGTACAAATCTTATTTTTAATTTTGATTATATCTTCATTAATTTTAATAAGTTAGGAATGTATTTATTTTATACAAATTATTGGCTTATCTGTGATCATTTTTCTAAAGTTGTTTGAGAACATTATTACCTTGGTCTTCCAGATTCCCTATTGCACATAACTTTCCAAAATTCTAATAAAATGCAGTAAAATAATATAAATCAGTAGAATTTTTAAAGCTCAAAAATATTTTTTATTAATTAGAGACAGACTTTTTTTTTATAGTTTCTGTAGCCTTGCTTTCAGGTAGAATTAAGTATTCTTAAACCTGAATTTAATGTGATCCTCCTTTTCTGCTTTTGGTAACGTTATACTCATGCCAGCTGCCTAGTAAGACCAAAATTATTTTTATTCTTTACAATTACTTTGTGTTTAATATCATATTTGAAACCAGAAAAGCATCTTAAGGAATGTATCAAATGTCATCTTGTGCTTTTTATACACAATAGAAATATTCGTGCCACTTTCCAGCATTTGTACATCTGTATACTCTTCTCCAGCTGTTATCCCTATGAAATGTTAATAATGCATCTGACAAAAGGAAGCAGTAAAGATATATTATTTGTTTTAAATGCTGACCAAATAGAAACCATATTTATACAAATTTTTAAGGCATTTTACAAGTCAAAATGTCACTGGCTATCAACAAAAAAGAAGAGAATTTATATATAAATGTCATTTATAAATGAATATTTCACTAATACCAAGTAAATTGCTTTGGAAAAATCAATGTTATAATGTTAAGGCATTATTCTATGTTTTACCCCCATTACCTGACAATTTTCATATTTGAACTTGTAACTTTTATAACTTTTGGTAATTGTCACCCATTAGGTGCAACTTCCAAGGGGACTTGATATGTATGGCAGTACTAGTATCAAGAGAACAAATTGGAATCAATTATAGTTGGTAACAATATGAAGAAATGTTGCTTATGGTAAGCCTTGATTTTAGATG